>NC_139717.1:14203457-14508457 GCF_964188405.1 Protomyctophum parallelum
TCACACGGGTGTGATTTTCTTTTACATTGGTCATGTTTTCAAACTCACTTTGGGTGTGTGTAATCTGTGGGAAGTCTCTGTCTGATGTCTTGGTATAGCTTACCACGGCTGCCGTATTAAGTGTTCAGATGGGTGGGCCTGCATGGGAACACATGGTCTTAGTGGGCCCGGTTAGGGAACCCCTGCTGTAGACAGAGGATTTTTATGTGAATTCCCCTTCTCTTGGTCGTCCTCAGACGAGCCCTCCATCGTTGCTTCCAGTCACCCCGGTTCTCCATAAATCTGGCCAGTTCGTTGGTACTCTGTGCTCCTGCGTCGTTCGTGAGTGCATCCCTTTATTCAGCCCTTAGAACTGGATAAAGGGCTTTACACACGAGGAACGAGTTAAACGCCTGTTTAACTGCGTTGTTGTTCCGCATGATGAGCTGTGCTCATCACATTAATAGAATAGGTGCGCGTGTCTGTGCATCACATATAATTAAGTTTCATGTCTGATTGCCATGCGCCTACCCATCCGCCCCTCTCTTTGAAGAGAGGGGCGAGCCTTCCATCGTTGCTTCCAGTCATCCCGGTTCTCCATTCATCTGGCCAGCTCGTTGGTACTTTGCGTTCCTGCATCTTTCTTGAGTACATCCATATACAGTACGTTAATGTGGGACATCCTCGTGACCGGAGCCTGTGTGTTGGTTCCCTTCCCACAGCACTATAACTTGCTGGCTGGAAGCTCCTGGTGTCTTTGGCAGTGTCCTGCTAGTCTCATTCTCCTGGCTGCTATTTTCTGGCTCACTCTTGGCATTCCATCATACAGATTCATGTTGGTAACATATACTCTTGCTTATGTTAAGTACAGCACGCAACATTCTGGTGTAGCGCCCATCTAGAGACTTCAGGGTTGGCTTTAGGGTCCAGCATTCACTGCCGTATATAGGAGAACAGACTACCGTTGCGTAGAAGAACCTGAGTTTGATTTGACGGGGGATATTGGAGTTCCATACGCTGGCCATGCCATGCAAGTGCTGATCTTATTCACTGCTGTTCTTCATGAGTTCAACTTAGTAGCTTTGATGAGCTTGACGCCTGGCATGGGTTTGCTAGCCTGGAAAACAGACAAATCCCTGACCAGATTGGTCTGGTCACTCCTCAGTTTGAATTACATTTCGCTCACTCCAGAGTTGTGGGTGACCACTAACAGCCCACTATTCAAAGTGAAACTTTTTATGCTATGACGTTCGGATCTGTTTGTTACCGCCCCTTGGAAAAAAACCTTCCAAACTGAAGTTCCAGGCGAATATCTATGCAGTGATATTTGTCCCATTTCCCTCCATTCTATATGCGAGCGAAGGGGGGAAGGGCCGTAATCGCGCGTTGGTGCGCCGCCACATTCGATGTCTCGGTGTGTGTATGTTGTTTGCTCCCCTTCAGTCGCGCAGGTGTGATTGAACCCTTTTACTCCAGCTATAAATTGTAAACCAGGACAATCCGCAGGGTACACACTGTTTCCAAGCAGAGGTGCAAGATGATACTTAAGTTCTCTTTACAAGTGGTATGTATCACACATAGAAGACAAGAAGACAAGTTTGAATGTTTTGGTCGCTGCGTCATGGCTCTGATGTCTGGTGGTATTTGTTATCTTAACTGGTGTTCGTCTCTAATGAGGATACAGTCTGCAAGGAGCAACTCTGCATCCTGTACACCTCCATGTTTCTCTCTCTCTCCTTTCATATTCAAATAAAATAGGACAATGAGATGTTGTGATTATGTGTTCTCAAACGTTTTTGTGTAAAGGACGAGGCCAAATATTTTTCGTCACGGATCTGAAAATTGTGATTTGTGATTTGTGTGGTTTGTGTAAAAAAAAGAAAGAAGAAGCATAGCACATCAAGTACCATAACTAATTTCTAAAGGTGAATGATATAAATGTAGTTGTTAGTTATTAGTTATTCTGCCGAGTTAAAATGTCCTTGAATCCACAGGACAGAACATGGTTGTTACATTACTGTGAAAGAAAGTCTCTTGGCTGGCCTCAGATTATCTTGGAACAGACTTCCACCACACCATTTAGGGCTATTCTTAATTTCTTATCCATCACAGACAGACAACCCAATGAACCAGGCACCAGCAAATAAGTGAGAGGAATGGTGGCCCGCTGGTCAGCTTAACCGTCTTCCTGCCATTGCCGAAGCCCTTCGGCAATTGAAGCATTAATTTGATATTAACGCTTGCTGCCATTGCCGAAGCCCTTCGGCAATTGCGCTTTTATAGTTCATATGATTGATCAAGCCATAATGCTACTCACGTTAGCCGGTTAGCTAGCAATGTTGTTAGCACTGCACTGGATCGTTCATATTAATTCACCGTCGCCATAAGAATCCATTCTATCCGTTTCTTTCAATCGCCTGTATCTCCTATTCCTTGTCCCAGATGGCATTTTTGGTCAAAACAGCGTTTCTTTGACGGCACGAGCCGACGTTGTGGAGTGCTAAAATGTACCGGCATGATTCGATCATGTAAACAAAGGTTGTCTTGGCAACGTAAAGCTGGCAGGGATAAGCTCACTTCCGGTTGAGGCAAAATGTGGCTTTTCAAAATAAGAGCTCAAATTAAAAAAATGCTGGCATGAATTAGGTCCTAATTTCTCAATAAATGGCAGCAGTAAAAGGGTTAAGGTTTAAATGCAGCCAACATTCCTCTTTATACACTGAATGGCCATCCATGATTCTGCCCTTCAGGCATCGCCTGGAATGTTTGTGTGGACACACAGGATTGTTTTTGGCAAAGCTCCATGTCCCATTAGTTTACCTGATTCAGTCTAAGTGTCCTGTCTCTCTCTCTCTCTCTCTCTCTCTCTCTCTCCTTTTCTCTGTGTCTTATGTCTCGGTACAGTTGACAGGTTAGAAAGTGCATTGTAGGGGCGCCCGCTGGCCAAGTGGTCCAGGCGCATGCCACATATAGGCTTTGTCCTGACAGTGCGTTGCGTGTTCGAGTCCCGTTCATGACAACCTTTTCTGCGTGTCTCTCCCCTTCACACACACAGTATGTCTTCTCGTGGGAGCCAGGTCTGTGTGTGCTGTGCACGGCTGCCTTTCTTTATCGTACGTTTGTTTAGCCTTTATTTCACCAGGCAAGTTGAGTTAATTTAACATTTACAACCAGGAACTGTGTGACACGGCCATTTGTAGAATCGGCGATCTACAAGCTCACAATGCATCGCGACCTTCGCTGATCTGATATTTTCAAAAATGTATAAATACTTTTGAAAACTTGTGAAATGAGACATCCTGCATAATGAGTATGTATACTTTTGGTACTTTAAGTACATTTGTATTAGGGATGTCCCGATCACTTTTTTTTTTCTTGTTCCCTATCCGATTCCGATCATTTGATTTTGAGTATCTGCCAATAACGATTTTTCCTGATCCGATATTTATGTTTTTATAAAACAATTATGCCATAACACAATAGTACAATATAATAATACAATCCCAGACAATTGTCTAATATCATAACTTTTATTTTTGTTTCCTTATTCTTTGGTTTAGTCCGGTAGGGTTTCTGTCTGGTGGCTATGCTTGAATTATTTTGTCAACAGAGTCCCAAAACCAGCTGGCATGAAGAGGCATCTCCCTCTGTAGTTGACAGCATTGTTATGGTCTGGGTCACTTGCTTTTGCTAATTAGCGGGCTATCATCCTAATTCTGCTCTGTGGGCATGATTTGTGTTTTCCGTCTGATGCAGAGAATGTATTTGCATAACTCTGCACGCAGTTTCAATGTCGAACCATCAAAAGAAACTGGTTCTATAACAGAGTCCAATAGCTAGATTTTAATTGCTCTATTGTCTATTTTCATAGCATAAACAGCTCTTTTTGCCTCGTTTCTCAGGTCGTTCACAGCATTGTGGAAGTTAACCTGTTCTTATAGCCTCGTGTAGCTATGCAGTCAAACTGCGTGGGACAATTTGCATTGCAAAGGCAGATAACTAAGTCTGGCTACGTGAGGCTAACCTGTGCTACTGATGTTGGATGGAGGGAGGGAGATACATAATTGAGGTGACCTACCTGCAGGAATCCATTCAAAACCTATTGTGCAACCTCGAAACCAGCTGATGTGCACCACTTCTTGATTCAACCGGTATGTGCATTGAGTGTCAGGTTATCGTCCCGGTGTTGAAGTCCCCACAAACTACGACATGGCAGGTCCACAAGCCTGGAGAACATGATTTTCCTCCTATGGAGTATAGTAATAATGTCAAAAATATAGATTTGCTGGTAAATATCGACTCTGAAAATTAAAAATGGTTCAATATGACTTCCATAGTGTCGGTGTATCGATTGGCTCAGGCGCATGTCTCCCGTTGGTTGAGACATGCGCCTGCGCCAATGCACGCACAACACAGGATCTCACGCACGCACGCGCAGCGCAGCTTCCTACAGTTAGAACAACGGAATAGCTATAATGAGTCAAATATAAAGCGGAAGTGGAGCCTTCACTTCATTCCGTTTCGTCTTTACAGTCGTGCAAATTGTTCCTAATAATAATAATGATAATATAAATCATCTAACCCAACAACAGCCAACAAACAAGCGACCAAACAAACAAAAAACAGAACAAAATAAATCTTTTCCTTTTTCTTTTGTAAATTTGTTCTAGTTTCAAAAGCTCACAGAATACGGGAATAGAGCATTTTTAACAGTGTTTTAAAATTCTCTCTCTCTCTCTCTCGCACGCACGCACGCACGTATTCATCTGCCATATTGCTAGCATACCTTGTGGTTGCATTAGGCCCCGTCTCACTCTAATCTGTGCAGCAGGCGAAATGGGATGTGAATGGCTTTTCCTGGTACCATTCTGCAACGAGAGAGGCTTGTGTGTAAAGCGCTAATGGACTCCAGTGACAGCAGCTTCGACCCCCCGCTGCCCCCCCCCCCCCCGACACACACACATACACACACAGCTTTGACCCAATCGCCCCCGCCATCTCGCCAAACATGCTCCGACTCTGCCACTGTCTTTTTATAGACATCAGTCGGCAGACCACCCTCTGCTGAGGTGAAAAGAGCTTTGTGATTCAGGGGGCGGAGTGTGGGGGGTGGCGGTATGAGGGCATGGCGGGGCATGTATTCTGCATGGGGTGTCGTCGGGCTGCGCCAATATAGTGGCAGTGTTACGCTTCTCTGGTCAGATACACACTACACAGTATATACTTGTTGTTACCTGTGTTGATAATCAGGCCAGGAAGGCTCCCCGTATTGGGGAGGGGGGAGCTCTTTTGCAGAAAATGGCAGATCGACAAGCTCACAGGCTGTACATACAATTTACAATTTAGTAATTTATCCAGAGCGAGTTACAGTAAGCAAGAACGAAAAACATGGTAATACATCAAATACATAAAAATAGTCATCATGAATCATAAGTAAGCTAAGAACCTAACAGTGGAATATCTATATGAAACTATGCGTATACAGTTAGCCCCATATGTGCCCTCTCCCTACGCTCATTCTGTAGCTCCGAGATGAGGTCACACACTGGGCCCCTCCCACCGCGACTTTGATTTTCTGGGCCGGTCCTAGGTTTGAATTAGTGTAAACCAGGATCGGCCCTACACGTTTTGGATTAATGGTCTGGTAAGGATAAGAGACTATGTTTTCGGAAACTTGCGCCGTTTCTGAAACGCGGTGGGAGGGGCCCAGTGTGTGACCTCATCTCGGAGCTACAGAATGAGCGTAGGGAGAGGGCACATATGGGGCTAGTATACAGTATACGGTATGTCTACATAAAAGGCTATCTAAGTTGAACCTATATGCATACGCCTATACGGTCGTCGATGCTAGGACAAGCGCTACGGCAAGTGCTATGGGCTAAGATGGACTCTGAAGAGGTGGGTTTTCAGACTAAACTGCGGAAGATTGGGAGTGAGTCTGCAGTTCTGATTGCAATGGGAAGTGCATTCCATAGTTTCAGAGCCAGAAGGAAGAAGAGTTTGTGACATGTGGAACATTGTCCCAGGTTTTTAGTAAAGGTACTTTCAGCCTCCATCCGTCTGATCTGAGCGTGTGGGAGGGTTTGTAGGGTCCGATCACACTTGCAAGATATGGGGGTGCCATACCTTTGGTTGCTTTGAAGGCTAGCAGCAGAGTTTTGTACTAGTCTGTGCGGGAGGTGACCGGGAGCGACAATAACAACGATGGCTTTCCCCACAATAACAGAAAACAGAAAAGACACTATAATGTCACCAGTAGGTTACTTATCACTCAAATGCAATCGAGCCAGCAGGCTCGCCTGGAGCCAACTGCATGTATACTGGCTGTGAATAGAAATGTGAAATTACTTAATTATTAAATGTCGCCTCACAGCTAGAAGGTCCTGGGTTCGATTCCTGCTCGGGGCGCTGTGGGTGCTGGCGGCGTGTTTCCTCCTCCGCGTCATCAGTGCCCATACCCGAAGGCGGGGTTGGCGAAAGGGCCTTTCTGTGTGGAGTTTGCATGTTCTCCCCGTGTCCCCTAGGGTAGGTACCCTCACAAAAACATGCAGTAATCCTGGTCTCTAAACTGCCTCCCCCTGGCCAGCCGGGACGCCTGATGGAGGGGAAAGGAACTGGTTGGAATAACGTGTTCCTTCCACGCGCTACGTCCAACCAGGGAAACTCCCCCCTGTCAGGTGTAAAGGAGCAACTTGGACACTCAAGCATGAAGGAAGTATGAGTTAAGTCCGTTGCTCTCCCTAGGTTGGCGGAGGGTGTGTAGAGCCCAGGATCACATCACAGGATGATTGACACAGGGGTGAAAAATGGGTTACAAAATTGTGGGTCAAAAAATATAAATTATAAAAAGAAATGTGAAATTACTGCCGCCGAAGCGAATACATTGTGAAACTGACTTACGTGGCCGGTTAAGACTGATATGAGGTAGGACCCCTAGACTTACGTGGCCGGTTAAGACTGATATGAGGTAAGACCCCTAGACTTATGTGGCCAGGTTAAGACTGAGGTTAGAGTTGGGGTTAGAGTTAGGGTTATAGTCAGAACGCGACTATGGACGTATCTGCGTTTCCTAAACGCAGACAGTCGGCTCCAGGCGAGCCTACTGGCTCGATTGCATTTGAGTGAAAAGTAACCTACTGGTGATTGCTGGTTGATTTTCATACGAATCCTTTGGACTCCATTCAACCATATAAGGGTTTAAGTAGGTTACCCACGTGACGTGGGCACTATATATACTTCTTTGTACACGACAAACAGTGAAATAAATAAAACTAAAATATTCGTTTTTTAAAATGTCTTATAAATCACAGAGGCATTGATTCCCCACCCATCCCCCCCAAGAAAATCCAAATATTTCGACAATGAGTCTGGCTGGAATCCATGCTCTACCAAATGCTCTTCGTAATCGTTTTCTCACTTTATGATTCGGTATTGATCCACCTCAAACATTTAGTGTATTCAATATATTGTAGCTATATAGGCTCCTAGCTTATTTGCAATGGATAAAAGCAGTGGTGGATGGTAACAAAACATACCTTTACCTGAGTACTAAATCAATTATTAAATACATATTGTGTGGCAGTGCTACACTTTGTACTGGAGTACTGGAGTTGAGTACTTTGTCCAACATTCCAGTATAGTATAGTTACTGCATAGACTAACTATCCAGCTTATTGTCAATTCATAACAATGCTGAGTTCGTGAGCTTCCAGGGCTATAGAGACCATCATAATAGGAGCCACACATCAATATTCTTCATGCAAGAGCACTTCAATAAATCCATTAGAGGAAACCTTCCGAAAGGTATAGCTTTATGCTATTGACATTACTTTGTATTGATATATGTTTGACAATTGGAGACTATGGACCATTGTTTGAGTAAAACGCTGAATAGCTGAACTGTAATTGTGACATGGTCAAAGGACTGTAATGCTGTCAGCGACATAGCAGCTCTTTGAACTCCAGCAGTGTTTAATCTTGGTGAATTGCTAACTCAAAGTACTATATCCAAGGGTAAGGCTACACCTGTGACCTTGGCCTTGCATAAAATGTTACGGTCATTTCTCATGATATACCGCATTCATAGAATCATAGAAAATACTACAGCATCGCAAGCTGTTACTACTGTTAGTTGGCTGAGGATTTTGAATCCCTGCACGCCGTGGGGCGCATGCGTGTTCTATCGTTCTGTTATTGTATTATTTGCCATGAGGAATGCATTAGGGGAGGGGGGGGGGGGGTTTGTGTGTTCATTGTGATTGATGGATTAGAGAAAATAGGAGTAGTTGCAAGGATCACCCCATCCCCTCTGTGATCAGATATTGAGTTGGTTTGAGGTTTGTTGTGCTGTTTTCCGCACATAAAAGTATTTCTATCGTGAGAACAGTTTCTGCACTTGATTAAATCGACTGTTCAGTTAAAAAGGAGATTGCCAGAAGAAGGGACAGCAACCAATCTAGGAAATCACTGATGCCCTCCAGCTTGGTCAGCAGCATCTCAGGGAAGAGACAGTGTGAGAACAAGTTCTAGTACTGTACTTAAGTACAATTTTGAGGTATCTGTACATGCATGAGTATTATTCTGTTTTCCAATAATTGTACTTCTACTCCACTACATCTCAAATCCAAATATTTTACTTTATTTATTTGAAAACTTTAGTTACTAGTTTATTTGTAGATTTTGATTATTATTACAAAACATACATTAACCATCAATCAACGACAAATGCTTGTGAGCTTGTAGATTTGCTTTGAAAACCTGGAATGGGACATTCTGCATAATGAGTACTTTCTACTTTTGGTACTTTACGTACATTTTGATATACATATTTTTGTACTTAAAAAACTGTAGTCAATTTTGAATCCCGAACTTCTACTTAACAGAGTATTTATTCATTGCAGTATTGCTACTTTTACTTAAGCAAAGTCAGCACTTTTTCCACCACTGCTTGTAGCATTCCGGACAGTCGGGGTTCGGGATGTGTCCTATTGTTCTATCGTGCTATTTGCCATGTAATGGGGAAGCATTGAGGGGGAATCATCTGGTCGTGTCGTGATTCATTAATAGTGATTCATGATAGTATTGCCAGGTGGCATTACTATCATTTTGGTACACTGTGCAGGTCCATACTAACCCTCGAAGGTATAAAACCCTGATTTTTCTTCAGAGGTTTCTGTTTTATGTTTACTTATTCTCTTCTGTCGAATACTGCTGATTGATTTTGTAATAATTTTTCCTGTATACAATCGGGGTAGGCAAAAATAAGCTTCTAGCTTCAGCCTACACCTTTTTGGTCCGTTATTTTCTTCTGCTAATTTTTGTTGTTATTATGGTGATGTATTGTGCTGAAAAGGACCAAATAAACTATCATCATCATTGTGTCAAATTATTATAGGCCAGTATTTGGGGCAAAAACAAAAAGTGATGTAGTTGTTGCAGGGATCAGTGTCCCCCGTGACGATGCAGCTGCATTCACTTGAACTCATTCACTGCCAGATTAAATACCTAAATGATCCACCCACTGCCTATCTACAAATCTGATTACATTATAACGCATTGTCAGCATGTAGTTCGGCAACTTTCGCTGAATGTTCACCCCCAGAATAGGGTCGATGTTTGTGCGGTGAAAACCGGAACGTACAAAATGCATCACATGTCAGTCTGTCACACAACTGTCCTGTTAAAAAGGACAAATGTCCCGTCTGGGCGAGGACCAATTAAAGATCTCTCCCTGTGGGTCTATAAATGTACCATGCGAGTCAACTGCACCTATAACCTCAGAGGAATTAAATAATGCTCACAAAGCACTCTTTTACAGCATGTCGGCTGTAAATGGGAAGAGAAAAATGCAACGACAGTATCGAGCTGTCAAGATCTAACAAGACAGTTCTTGGGAAGTAAAAGCAACCACGCAATCACCAAGAGGGGAAAAACTCATCTCATTGTTGTGGTTGACGTAGAATTAGAATAACAGTGATGATATTTATTTACTTACTGTACTTACTTACCGTACTGAACAGGATAATAGGGGCAGTACCATCATGTACAGTATAATTATGCAGGGGATCTGAGGGTGTGTCTGCCTCTGAGTTTGTATCAAAGATGCCAGCCTATAGTTGCCCAGACGGCTACCCTTAACCACACAACACTGTCCAGTTGGCGGGTCAGCAGTGATTGCAGTGATCACTGCCCCTCTCATCCAGGCTTCTCTCATGCCAGAGCCAACAGGAGGCTCTCTCTGCCCACTGTTCTTGGGGAATTGCAGGCACTGAAAGGGCTCTAGTTTGCTTCCTGCCTAGCGTGGTCCTACGTCTCACCAGACTGTACGTCTGTGCATGTGTCTGTCCTTGTCCACACTTATATACGCTTGTGTTTTTGAGTCAAGTTGTTTGAGCCTTCTCTGCGTCTGTGTCAATGTCCCTGTCTCTCTTCCTCCACTCCTCTCACTCCTCTCTGGGGGTATATTGCTCATTTGTACGTTCTGTAACTTGCTTGGTGCCCTCTTGTAAGTGTTGCAACGGGGCTTGCTGACCCCTGTTACTCTGCCAGTCTTTCCTGGAAGTCAGCTGTCTCTGTAGCGTCACAGCCTTCCTCGGTTGCCATCCAGACTTCCAGACCACGAACGCCTTCTAAATCAGCACATTTTTGAGAGCATGTTTATTTTAATGATCAACCAATTGATTGTGTTCCTCCTCGGATCAATAGAACTAACGTAGCACATGTTTACATACTTAATTATTGATTATTGATTATTGTTTTAATTTGAATGTTATATTATCATTCAGTCTTTATGTGGAAGGCCAGATGCAATACCCTCGCGGCCCACTGCCCACAGATTGACAATCACTGCTTTGTTTAGTTTAGTTTTCTTCTGTCTTTTGTTTGCTAATGCTGTGGCTTACAGTATGAGGGCCTTATTTATTTGGGTTTCTTTTGGTTTGTTCTGTTTTGCACTTGGTGTTTGTGTTCTGGATGCTGAATATTGAATTGAAGATTGAGTCGATGCCACCTTTCTGAATGTAATTATAAATCATAATAGAAAGATGAATAGGGAAATAGGGTAGAGAAGAAAGGAACAGGAATTATTGGACGACTGTGGCTCAGGAGGATTGTCTAGTGATCCGTGGGTCGGCACTTTGAATCCCGGCTCCTCCTGTCCACATGTCGAAGTGTCCTTGGGCAAAATACTGAACCCCACATTGCCTCCAATGAGTCGCTCGGTGCCTGGCATGGTCTGTGTGAATGTGGGAAGAGGATGCTGAATGTTCGCCGCTTCACCTCCCAATGTATGAATGAATGGACAATTGCAAGTGCTTAGAAAAGCAATAAAATGAAATCCATTCTATTCAAGTTCTGTGGTCCAAATAAGATGTCTGCTGTGTATTTAGTATGAGCTGATATTTCTTCTTTTGGTGTATTACAAAACATACATTAACCACTTCAGCCCTAGCCTATAACTTTGGTTATTTGAGAATAGCAGAAACAAGCTCACAATGCGCCGGCGGTGCCACAAAGTGAAGCATGTGAGCTAAAAGATATGCTATTTTCAAAATTGTTAATTAGTAGTAGTAGTAGTTACATTATACATTTGAAAACTCTGCATAATGACTACTTTCAGAACTTTAAGTACATGATATCAAGACTTTTACTTGTAACAGTATTTATACATTGCAGTATCGATACTTTTACTTCAGTAAAAAAAAGTGAGTAGGCCTACTGTACCTTTTTCCCACCACGGACAATTGTGATGTTTGTGTCACCACAGCCGCCTGCAGACAATGCAGTTTTCCATTCCAGAAAGTGTCCACGCTACTTCAGCCACCTACCTACAGTACCTCCTCCAGAGAAATAAACGGTGCTGTAGACAGGTGGGGCGAAATCCATTCACGGTGGAGACGTAGGTCCCGACGTATTATCTTCCGTCGTGGTTTATTATTCAATAGGTCGCGGTTTAAATATTAATTCGTCCCGACGGTTTAATAATTCGCCCCAATGGTTTATTTTCGTCGGGGCTATTTATGAATCCGTCGGCATTCGCGACGTATTTTATAATAGGTCGCGGCGGTTTGATAATAATTCGCCTCGACGGTTTATTTTTCGTCGGGGCGAATGATGAATACATCGGCGTATTACAACTCGTCGTGCCGTATTAATTAATACGTCGAAAGGGTGCATGCCTTTCCCCGTGGAGAACCTGCAGGGCAGCAGGCCTTTTTACGCGCGCATCGTGCCCGGGGATCTGCGCACCACCGCGTGCGCCTCGCCGGTCCGGTTCCGTGGAGGGATGGCCCGACCCTCGTCCGTGAACCCCTGGGGGGGTCCCCGTGGACCCTTGGGGGATCACGGGGGTCCGCATCGGAGCGACGAGAGTGAGTGAGTGTGTGTGTAGCCATGTGTGCAACTATATTCTCGCACCTATACAGTCTGAGCGCTTGTGCTCCTATCCGTGTGCCTCCCCCATCCATGTGGACCCTTGGGGGAGGGGGGGGGGGGGTCCCTTTGCACTTTGTGTAGAAGCTGCGTAGCCTCATACTGACAAAGACTATTTTACGCACAGCCCCCCCCCCCCCCATAGACAGTCAGTCAGTCAGTCAGCGCAGAGCACGCAAAATATATAGTGATTGTTTTCTTACTTATATAACAGCCTGTCTTTCTCATTTTATTGACTAACATTGTCTTAGGCCTACTGTGTTTTTTATTTCTCCCTGCAGACATTGAATTGTTCAGCACCGAAATAAACTATTCGTTCATTCATTCATTCAATTTACTGCTTTAAGGAAGTCCTTTCATCTTAGCAGTTGTATTCAATTCCCCGATATGTGCTATTTGCTGTTATTTTATACCTAAAAGTGATGTTGTCAAGGCAGTAAGATATTTGAACTTCCCAAGGATTATGGAGATGTTTTTCTTTTTTTTAAAGGTTTGTACTTTAATTGGAGGGGATTTAGAGAGTGTGTGTGTGTGTGTGTGTGTGTGTGTGTGTGTGTGTGTGTGTGTGTGTACCCCTGTCTGGGAAACCCAATACACATTTTATGTGTATTGCGTATGTGTATATTAACCATATTATGGTTGAGCAGAGAAGCAAAGTAGATAGGCTAATATTAACCAGGCATGCAGGATGCAGGACGGATTACGTCCCCTGGTCTGGAGGCAATATAACCAAGCATTAAATCAGGTTCTCGTCTCAAAGCCCATGCTTTTGATTGATTGATTGAAATATTTATTAACAGTTTGTAGAATTTACAGTACATTTTAAGCACAAACTCAATACAGAGACTGTTAACTGTGAGTGGACGACCCAATTAAGCATTACACTTGTTTACAACAAGGTCCACATTGTTCAATTCATCAAAACATTTAGAGACATACAATTCTATGTAGTTAAAGAACAGAACAGGAATTCATCATATAGGAAGCAAAAAGGGAAAGGATACATATACAGTGAGGGGAAAGGGGGGGGGGGGGGGGGGCGGTGGGGGGGATTCAGATTCTACAGAGGCCAGTTTCGAATTGCAGCCATCCGTAGGTGCCCTTTGAGAGCGGTTTTGAAGGAGTCAAGGGATTCACATGTCTTAATGACTGTTGGTAGGGCGTTCCACATTTTGGTGGCATAGGAGCGAAAATAATCTAGTCCCTTGTTTGTGCCGAATCTGGGTTGTACATGGTTTGTTGTACAGACAGACAGACAGACAGACCGACCTGTCAATGCGCTAGAAGGACGATCGTAATCACATTGCCTTGCACTGTGCGTAAAATAGTCTTTTTTTCAGTATGAGGCTACGCAGCTTCTACACAAAGTGCAAAGGGACCCCCCCCCCCCAAGGGTCCACATGGGGTGGGGGGGGGGGAGGCACATCCCTCCACGGAACCGGACCGGCGAGGCGCACGCGGTAGTGCGCCGATCCCCGGGCACGATGCGCGCGTAAAAAGGCCTGCTGCCCTGCAGGTTCTCCACGGGGAAAGGCATGCACCCTTTCGACGTATTAATTAATACGGCACGACGAGTTGTAATACGCCGACGTATTCATCATTCGCCCTGACGAAAAATAAACCGTCGAGGCGAATTATTATCAAACCGCCGCGACCTATTATAAAATACGTCGCGAACGCCGACGGATTCATAAATAGCCCCGACGGAAATAAACCGTTGTGGCGAATTATTAAACCGTCGGGACGAATTAATATTTAAACCGCGACCTATTGAATAATAAGCCACGGCGGAAGATAATACGTCGGGACCTACGTCTCCGCCGTGAATGGATCTCGCTGTCTCTCGCTGTAGCAGCCAGGGACAGCATGGCATTTTGAGTCGTGTAACAAGTACATAAGTGTATATACACATAAACCCTCGGAGATAAACTGAAATGACTCATCTTGTTTTTCCATTCCTACACCCCGCTGAATGCTGAGCCAATAAGACTCCAGTGGGCGTATAGATGTGGTATCCAGCACCAGCAGAAAAATATAGGCCTAATATTTTTGTATTTTGGCAGGGAATTTAGAATGTGTATTAAGAAAAAAGGCCATGGCAGCACGTTGTGTGTAGATGTGATTCTAAAACTCTGTGATTTCAAGGACCCCCATTTGATTGGATTGTTATCTCTGGGACCCCAATCTTCTGAGAGTGTACAAATGAACAACTTGTACACACTCTGAATTACTGACCGGTAAAGGCTCCATTTGGGTTCCTAACTATCAGTCCTTTAGATGGGGAACCCCCGGGAGACCGCTTCAAGGACCCCTGGGGGCCCCTGTGTTGAGATGTCAGGCGTAGCAAAGTCTGTGTCATGTGACAGTCCATCTTGTTGTTGGACATCAAGAGTGCCATAACCTCCCTCTGTGAAGAGACGCTGCAAAGATACTAGCGTAGGCCTACAATGACCATGCATTGTGGTAAAAAAAAATCTATACTTTATACTACTACATCTCATGGAGCAGCACAATTCTTTTTAAACTTTAGATTTAGATTATTAAAACCATATAGAACCACTTAAAACCTATTTTATAATTTGGCTATTCGAACATGGATGATCTACAAGCTCACAATGTGTCACACCACAATGGGTTGTGAGCTTGTAGATCTGTTATTTTGGAATATACAAAAAAGTACTTTTTTGTATATTCTTTTTACCTTTTTTTAAGTAGGCTACTATTTCAGTAGAAAATGTGAGTATTTCTTCCACGACAGAATGAGACAACAATAATTATTGTACAGTAAGCAATTTTTCTATTTTATAGTGATGTTACCTTGTCAAACTTGAAGGTGAAAGAGGGATGCTTTGAAAGCCTTGTGATAGAATTGTGATAAATACACGACCACGAGCATTGCATTTGCATTTGATGGAAATGTGAGTGTTTTTAGTAGGCCTACGGGTGAATGTCGGGCTTGAGCAATGTCACATAAAGAAGAAAGAGGATTGTGCCAATTTAATCATCTTAAATCATCTCTAAATACCTCGTAAAAAAAGATACAGATAAAACCGAATGTAATAGAACGAGCTTCCTTTCAGCGTGTGAGAGAGAGAGATAAATTCACTGTGTGTGTGTGTGTGTGTGTGTGTGTGCGTGTGTGTGTGTGTGTGTGTGTGTGTGTGTGTGTGTGTGTGTGTGTGTGTGTGTGTGTGTGTGTGCAGAAAGAGACATTAACAATCTCTGTATTTTGCCCGCAAGCCCTCATTTCATTCTTAATTGCATGAATGCCGCCATGTGGCGTCTTGGTCCAGCAGTGACACAAGATGACACTGCGTTTTCACTTTGTCTGCTTTCTTCCTCGCTGACATTGACAATTTGACACCACCTTCTGCCTTCTCAAGCAGTGGGGTGGAAGGACACCCAGAGAGGAAGGACCCTTGAGAATCCCCCCACCCCCCGGGGGCTCAACACATCAACTGCTCTTTGAATGAATGAATAAATAAATGAGTGAATGAATGAATGAGCGTAATTGGAGACTTTAGACAGCTGACTTCACTTCCTTCCTTCCTTCCTTCCTACCTCCCTCCCTCCCTCCCTCCATCTCTTCCTTATTTAAAAAAAATATTCATACTTCTTGGGCTATATCTCCATGCCTTACCCCTCATCCCTAAACTTATTTGTTTACTATTTTGATTTTTAAATAGTTCACATAGCCAATCTACAAGCTCACAACGTGTCAATGTAGAACGGAGATGAACTACAATATATTACAATGTTTTTCAAAATTCACTGCTCTCACAGCCGCTGGCCGTCGTAAACCATGCAGCGAGGGCTTTGAAGTGACGTCGTCGGTGTTCTCTTTAGAGTCGGATCCCGGTTTGGCTTATTACTGCCTGTAGACGGGCGTGGACATGCACTTTACTTTAGCACCCAAGAGTTCATTGTCTCCACCAGGCCGAAGGCATGGGGAGAGAGTATGTTTTGCACTCCGTCCGTCCGTCCGTCCGTCCGTCCGTCCGTGTGTCCGTCTGTGAACAGCTAATCTCTGGCACCACTAACCCGCGGTCGATGTCAAATTTTGCACACACACTCGATGAATCTCTGTCCCAAAGGTTTTCATACTTTTGAAAAACACCTTTTTTTTATATTACTCCTCCAGATTCTGTCAAAAAATCCCACAAATTGTTACACACTACAGTATCTCTATAGTCATGTGTTCAAGATGGATCTGTCTGATATTTCATATTCCATCCTAATTGGGTAACATTGGCTTTTGCAGGATTGGCCCTTTTGAAACAAAAAGCCTCAAATCATGAATGCAGCGTGCAATTTACGTGAAATCTTTCACAGACTTGTCCTACTAGGCTGAGGAATATATCCCACCCTTTTCACATTGGCCTATTATATATGCCACCAGGAGGCCACTTGACCTGGTCTGGTGGAGACCTGTGCCCAAAGGGGCACTTTTTCTAGTTCTACTCTGCAACAGTCAGTATGTCTGTTGTATATTTCCGTGCCAATGACTCCAAATGTGATATATATCAATCTGAAAAGGTTTTGTCTAGTCTAAGAAGATTTGTCTTAAGAGAAATTCTAAATTATTTATTTGCGAATGTACAACCACGTTTATCTGCATTTTTTTGTACTAGCGAACATGGTTAAAATGATGTGATGCAATTTAGCTCTTGCATTATGAAACACCAGTGGATGTGAAACCATTGAAGGACATGTATCTTTTTGTCTCTCTATTCATCAGTAATAATTATATATATCATTCGCCTGCCCCTTTCATTCCTCTAATTCACAGCATGTTTGTCATTTCTATGTTAGACTGTCACTCAATGACGTGAAAATGAAAGTGTAGCTATTCTGTTGTGTTCCTGCACTGAACGTGCCGTGCCTGTTCATTCTCAAATGGGAACAATAGTATATACTCTATTTGCTAGATACAGTAGAGTCTGTTCTTGGATAAATTGTTCTCTTGCAGAGGAAGAGGAATCAACAGAAAGAAAATGCATTCAATCCGTGACCTGGACACAACCTCACCCTTTACCATTCCCCCAAAACAGCAATTTTCACACCTCTTGGTGGACCTGCGGGCTGAGACTGGCCGACGACCTGAATTTGGTTGGGAGACAGGCAACAGCTCAGTGAGTTCAAACTCAGGACTCCAGTCCCAACTCCCCCGCTTAACATAGGGTATACCTATCCGACAAATGTTAGGTTAGTGTGAGGCTAGGATGGTGGAACCCAGGATGCCTGGAGAGCCGTTGCTGATGGCCTGGTAGAGTTGGGCTTCGTTATAACTGACCTATTGTAATTCGGTACAAGGGGGCGTCCCCCCCACTGTTATGCAGTATGATGGGTCAAACGTGGCAACGTGGCAACGTGGCAACGTGGAAGTCCTACACAAACCCACCCTTCAATTCCCTCCGACACAATCCCATGCACCACGTCAAGGTTTGCGCGTGACGGAAGAATGACGTAACTTCATGCTTATCACGCTTATTTAAGTTCCCTGCAGACCCGTATAGTTGGCCAGACAAGACAGATATACAGGTAGAGAGACATTAACATAATCTAATTGATATTCGCGTTGTGAATGCCACTTCGGTTAAGCTGCCCAATGCGCTCAACAGAAGACTCCACATGTTTGACCACAGGCCTAAACACCCAGCTGGCACAAATGGACGCCCGACTCCGACATCAGCAAGAGATGTGCGTCCAACTTCAGACCACTGTCGAGAGAATGGACGCCCGACTCGAACAACAGCATCAACAGTTCCAGGAGCTCATGCTCCGGATAGACATCATCTTGTCTACATTGCGGCGGTCCGATCCCTTCCCGGGACCGGCTTCCCCGCATGTCTCATATTTTGTGCCGACCTACCATCCACCTTTCACTATGCCCAATCCACTAGGGCCGACGTCTGCCCTATCAGTTCCCCCAATGGGGCACCGATGGGAGGCTGCCCCTGGCCGCACCAAGGGATATTCGACACCCAAGAGAGAGCAACACAACCCCTATTATATGCATACACAGCCCTACTCCTTCTACACAGCCCCACCATACACATCCTCCGGGACCTACACAGCCCCACCCAACAAATCCCCCAGTCCCAGGATAACCCCACCCTTCACATCCACTACCTACACAGCACCACCCTTCAGACCTCGCACCTACCACTACAACCCGCAACCGCTCACCCAATCCACCTGCAACCCCCAACCCTTCGCACCGCCCACCTTCGACACCCAACACGTCATACAGAACACCTGCCACATCCCTGGGCAGGAGCCTCTTCCCATAAGTCAGGGAGAACAGACCAATTTCTGTGACGTGAAAACATTCTTGAAAAGTGACTTTTAATTGATTTATATTTTTTATTGTCTTTTAATTCTGAGCCCATTGTCAAAAATAGATGCCAATGAAGTCAATGTCTTTTTTAGGCTCCTATATCGTTTGATGCAGAAGCAGAAAGCCAACATCCACGCCGCTGACTTCCTCAGTTTATATGATGAACTAACCTCTTGCATCCTGGCATTTCAACACCAGCGTAGTGACATTCCAAATCCCCAAAGTCGGCCTCTGCTGTCCGGGTCTGGTCCGTCCAAAACCTCCAGTGTCACTGCCACCCGTCTGGCAGCACACCCGACCCCACTGCTTGCAGACGCGGGTGGTGGGCCCACGTGGCGGAGAAGATGTGCCCACGTTGCTTCTTCGGGCTGTGCCCAGCCGGGCTCCGTGGTAAGCCCGGCCACCAGGCGCTCGCTGACTAGCCCTGGCTCCAGAGGGGGGCCCCGGGCTTCCTCCGGGCCGGGTCGCATCTCTTCTCACTTGTACTTCCATAGGTGCTTTTGGACCATACTTTGTCTGGCCCTTCCCCCGAGACCACTTTGCCATGGGAGACCCTACCAGGAGCACTAGGCTCCAGACAACACAGCTGTCGGGTTCATGGGGGCACACAAACCTCTCCACCATGATAAGGTGATGGTCCTAGGAGAGGAGAGGCATTACCCCAGCGGGGAAGGAGTTCAAGTATCTCAGGGCCTTGTTCACGAGTGGGTGAGGGGAGGAATCTTTGTTCCTATACTATCACCTATGGTCATGAAGTGTGGGTCATGACCGAAAGAATATGGTCGCGAATACAAGCGGACAAAATTTGTTATTTTTTCGGGTGGCTGGCATCACCCTTAGAGATATTCCCGATAACCACGTTTTCATTCCATTGAATAGGCTATTTATCAAGCTTGTCATCCCATATCTTTTGGGAATCCAGAGATTCTGGTAGTTCACTATCGGTATCGGTTGATGCAATGTTAATGCATGTCCTGTCACGTGACCTGTCATGCATGTCACAGATGGAAGACTTCCATAATGTGCGCTAAGGGCTTGATTTAAATGCACCAGAGCACATGCCACCACCCACAGAAACCTGTAATATATTTTGAGCATTTACATACTAGTTTGGTAATTTGGAGTATTTTGGAGTATTTGATGAGAACAGACATGTTTAACTTCACGTCACGGGACATTACTTCTGCATGCTTGCTGTGACTGAACATATTTTGTTTAATCTAGTTATTAGATTACAATTCTCGTAGATATATATAATAGATGTGCTTGTCCGTCAATCAATTATTCTGGCACTTAAATGCCTAATTGATGAACTTTTCTAGCAATTAATAGTTATTTGTAATTTCCTGATTCCTGGCACTAGAACCCACCTACTGGTTCCGGATTCTCACCACATACACATACATGAAAACAAACATAACGTTTTCATATCCGCTCCAGCCCTGGCAAGTTGTATAGGCACATTTTTGGTATGGCTTGTTTGTAAAGCTTAGCACCAATCTTTTGCAGTCACTTTGGAACAAATAGCAGCATTTATTTATTTCTCAAAACAATTTCATGTTTTTCATACCAGCTGGTTCGGGCATCTGGTATAGGATGCCTCTCAGGCGTCACCCTAGGGAGGTTCTCGAGGCACGTCTCACTGGGAGGAGACCCCGAGGCAGATCAAGGCGCAGTTGGAGGAAACACATCGACTCACTTGCCTTGGAACGTCTTGGGATCCCTAATGTTGCTCTGGAAAGGAAAGTCTGGAACACTGACTGGTAGTCGCGTCCCGACTACGGATAAGCGGTTGAAGATGGATGGATGGAGTATTGTAACGGATTACTGTACTATTAAAGTTACCATTCCCCCAAAACACCACTTCTCATGCCTCTTGGTGGAACTGTGGGCCGAGACTGGCCGACTCCAGTCCAACTCCCCTGATTCACATGGGGTAGTCCCAGTAGTCTGACAAATGTTAGCTTAGTCTAAGGTTTGGGTTAGCTGGAGAAACGGGCCCAGGACTGGGATGCATGGACAGCCCTTGCTCGCGGTCTGTTAGAGTCTGGGTTTAGTTGTCGCACCGACTGACCTATTGTACTTCAGACCAATGGGGCATGCCCCATTGTTATGAAGTATGGTTCGACGTCTGGTGGCGGTTGGCAGGAAGAAGAGTCTATACCGCTATGTGCTCATTTTCGGAGGGAAAGTGAGCCTATACGACTAAAGGTGCTCACCCTGTCCTGCAAGTCTCCATAAAGTGGATGGGTTAGCTGGCATGGTAATCAGTTTGTCCCTAATTCTAATCTCCCCTCTGCGACTGACTGCATGCAGCCCCTCCATTCTGAGGCCCACGACAGAACTGACCTTCTTTGTGATCTTGTTGAGCTTGTTCAGGTCCTAGGCCCCTGCCCATGCAGCATACCACTGCATAAGACTTTGGCTACCACGGACTGATAAAAGATTTTCAGTAGCCTGCTACACAAGGACTTGAGCCTCCTCAGGAGATACAGTCAGCTCTGTCCCTTTTTGTAGACAACCTCCTTGCTGTCTCTCCAATCAAAATATTTGTGAACTCCTACAAGTTCCTCTGTGTCCATCTGAACAGAGTCTGCACAATCTGGGAACCCATCAACAAAAATAGGGGAAAAAAATCACACTCGTGGAGTGAGGTGCGCTCTTTTCATCATACATAATCATACATCACACTCGGCAAATCAATCAATCAGCTAAATCATCACAAATGTGATACACACAGACACACAAAGTTGGGCATAGGAGGGGCTAGCACCCCTCAAAGAAATCCTTTGAATTTGCCCAATTCCCCATGTAGAGACGGATGTTGACCCCTTCACTCTAGCCCTCCTTTTCCGGTGGTGCGCCTTTCTTTTCATTCCTAATAACAGCTTTGTAACTGGAGTTGCCGGCAGATTCAGCTGTGGAACTCTGAATGTGTCTTGAGAGATTCGACGTGGCATGTATGGCACCTTTCACATCCCTGAGAGTTCTGCTCCAATCCCACCCCATCAAGGTTTACGCATGACGGAAGAGTGACGTAATGACATGCATATTTAAGTAGGTAGTAGATAGTTGTCCAGACAAGATGTGTATGAACACACTAACGCGATGTGAGCCGCGTTAGCATCGTGAATCAAAGACTTCTCGGTTTACATACAATGGACCTACACACCCAGCTGGGACAAATGGACGCCCGACTCCGACATCAACAACAGATGTGCGTCCAACTTCAGACCACTGTTGAGAGAATGGACGCCCGACTCGAACAACAGAATCAACACTTCCAGGAGCTCATGCTCCGGATAGACGACATCTCGTCTACCCTGCGGAGGTTGGCTCCTTCCCCGGGAGGACCGACTGGCCCGCCTGTCCCAAACGACCGTCCACTAGGAATGACTGGCGTATTTATTTATGCGTTTATTTATGCATTAATGTATTTATGCATTTATTCATATTATTTGGATATGAGAAATGAGAATATATATTTTTGACCTCAACCCGAGCATCAGTCATAGCTTCAGGGTAGTCTACTGATGATTCTAATCGCACGCACATGCACACACACACACACACACACACACACACACACACACACACACACACACACACACACACACACACACACAGACAGATTGGTAGAATTAAAGGTATTGTACGTGATATTACTTTGTTAAAATAAGTGTTAAATCTGAGTCTAGTCATTTCTATAGTGTTTCTTCAGTACCAGTGGTCTCCCAGTCTCTCCAGCTCCTCAATAAATGCATTTCCAGGTCGAGATACCAATTTGATCCAATTGGGAGAGAGAACTCAACGCAGGTCCGAGATTCATGACCTTGAATGTGCCAAAGTCCTGACGTCACTCTTTCATCCCCGGGTCATGGAGATGATTTGTCTGTGGCTAATTGAACTTTGGATCATCTTATATTAGAATCGTATAGTCCGATAAGACACGTATAGTCCGATAACACCCGTTGATATTGTCAGGGAGGTGGCTATGTATCTTTTACGGTAGTCAGACACTCATATTGAAACTGTTATTATTTGCTGGCGTTACAGTTCTTGCCATTCTGATTCTTCATATCCATATGAGTCAAGTCCGCCATGCTTATTTTAGGAACATTTAGAATTCACGATGGGTGAACAAACATGTGACCCAGACTTCTGTGCTCCATTGGAACTGGAACACTAATGGGTCTGTGTTTATTTTTAATGTTAAATGCACACCAAGTGATCCCATTGATATATTTTTTAATCATTTATTGTCCGTGCCTAGTGCAGTAGTTCTCAAACCTTTTCATGTCAAGGACCCCCATATTGATATATTTGGCCACGGACTCCCATTCTGCAAAAGTTAATTACAATTTAGGCATTTAGCAGACGCTCTTAACCCAGAACAACACAGAACAACTAGAACAACACATCAAATACATAGAAATAGTCATAAGCAAGCTATACGAACATAATATCTGTCTAACAGTAGAATCTATTTTATATATGTATATGTATATGTATATATATGGAAGGTATAAGAAGGTGGTGAGACCAGCTAGGTAGCAGATAATAAAATGTTGAGCTTCTCTCTGGGAGTAACAAGGATGGATAGGATCAGGAACGAGTACATCAGAGGGACAGCGCATGTCAGATATTTTGGAGATAAAGCCAGAGAGGCCAGACTGAGATGGTTTGGATACGTACAGAGGAGGGATAGTGAGTATATCGGTAGAGGTTGGAACTGGCAGGCAGGAAGGAGGCCTATAGAGTAGACCAAAGAGAAGATGTAGTGAAAGAGGACATGAAGTCAGTTGGTGTGAGAGAAGAGGCAGAGGACAGGGTGAGATGGAGGCAGATGATTCGCTGTGGCGACCCCTGAAGGGAAAAGCCGAAAAGAAGTGATATGTCTACATAAAATGCAATTTAAATGACATAAATTGATTACACAATTGATTACACCCATGAGCGAAGAGAAAGATCTGTAGGGAAATAAAAATTCAAAAATTGATATGTTTAAAATATTTTCAAAAATAGCTGATGTACACGCTTGTAGAAGCACAAGCTTGTCTATCTGCTCCTATGCACAGCTTTGTGTGTATGTGTGTCTGCATGAGCACGGAATGTGATGTATGATGATAAGAGCACCGCTCACTTCACACTGGTGTGATTTTTGAATAGCAAACGTATATAGATTGTGATCGTTAACCACTTTTGCTGCATGGGGACCCCCTGGAATCCCCTCAAGGACACCTGCCGGTCCCCAGACCCCACTTTGAGAACCAATGGCCCTAGTGCATATCAAACTGGGGGTCCTTGAATTTAACTAGGAGGGTTTAAGAAGTGGTTAAAATTATCATTAAAAAAAAGAAAAGCCTTCCTCTCACTTTTAGACGTCTTCCTCTCAGTTTCAAGCAGTTTTTAAGTGTTATTGAGTGAGAACAGAATCTCTGCTCCTCTCTGCACTCTGTGTCACTGTGTCAGGCTGCTTCACAGTATGGATTCACCTCGGGGGACGGGCAGCCAGGCAGGCAGGCAGCCAGAGGTGTATGTGTGAACTGAGCCTTTTACTTCATAAAGCAGAGGTCTTCAACAGGCCAGAGACCCCTTATTAGCTGGAAGAGAGGTGAAGCAGGGACACCCACACTACACATTGTATACAATTGTGTTACAGATTAAACTTTTTCATAGATTTCATATAGCTTCATTGCCTGTCATCAGTAATATTAGTTTGGTGATGTTGTTTATTTCAGACATTTAACCACTTAAACCCTCGAAACGTAGTAAACGTGACGGTTGTCTCTGTACTTGGTTTGGTCATTTATCCCTCTACACCAAACCTCTTTGGTCCTTTATCCCTCTACACCAAACCTCTTTGGTCCTTTATCCCTCTACACCAAACCTATTTGGTCCTTTATCTCTCTACACCAAACCTCTTTGCCTATGTCTTCTCCCTAGCCCCTTTTCGGATCGGACAGGACATGAGCAACGGACATTAAAAAAATAAAAAAATAAATTGAAACTATGTGCTATGTATGAACTGTATGTCCTCCATTCCGAAAATAAAACTGGACTGAACTGAACACCAGTTTGGTCCTTTATTCCTCTCTACACCAAACCTCTTTGAGAAGGTTTGGTCCTTTATCCCTCTACACCAAGGGTGCCCAAAAGGTAGATCGTGATCTACCAGTAGATCACAAACGCTGTGCAGGTAGATCACATGACATGCCCCCAAAGAATATTTAATTTAAAATTTAAAAACTATTTTTGGCATCATCTGCCAAGAATTAAGTTGACTTGATTGATTTACATTTAAAGGTGCCTGTCAGCTCAAACCCAAAATGCAATACTTTGTTTTCAAGAGTGTTGCTGTGCATAAATGTCGGTAGAATTACAAATTAAATGCAAAATCTCTACTTATTCCATTTCTCCCCCTTTATTTCCCTTTCCAATTGTATTTGTCTATATATGTAATGCCTGCGACGCTATTCCAAAGCCATTTTCAGCAATGGTATAATATAATGTTTTCGGTGGGTAGATCTTGTTGAGCTGGTCATTTTGAAAGTAGCTCTACACCAAACCTCTTTGGTCCTTTATCCCTCTACACCAAACCTCTTTGGTCCTTTATCCCTCTACACCAAACCTCTTTGGTCCTTTATCCCTCTACACCAAACCTCTTTGGTCCTTTATCCCTCTACACCAAACCTCTTTGGTCCTTTATCCCTCTACACCAAACCTCTTTGGTCCTTTATCCCTCTACACCAAACCTCTTTGGTCCTTTATCCCTCTACACCAAACCTCTTTGGTCCTTTATCCCTCTACACCAAACCTCTTTGGTCCTTCATCCCTCTACACCAAACCTCTTTGGTCCTTTATCCCTCTACACCAAACCTCTTTGGTCCTTCATCCCTCTACACCAAACCTCTTTGGTCCTTTATCCCTCTACACCAAACCTCTTTGGTCCTTCATCCCTCTACACCAAACCTCTTTGGTCCTTTATCCCTCTACACCAAACCTCTTTGGTCCTTCATCCCTCTACACCAAACCTCTTTGGTCCTTTATCCCTCTACACCAAACCTCTTTGGTCCTTCATCCCTCTACACCAAACCTCTTTGGTCCTTTATCCCTCTACACCAAACCTATTTGGTCCTTTATCCCTCTACACCAAACCTCTTTGGTCCTTTATCCCTCTACACCAAACCTCTTTGGTCCTTTATCCCTCTACACCAAACCTCTTTGGTCCTTTATCCCTCTACACCAAACCTCTTTGGTCCTTTATCCCTCTACACCAAACCTCTTTGGTCCTTTATCCCTCTACACCAAACCTCTTTGAGAAGGTTTGGTCCTTTATCCCTCTACACCAAACCACTTTGGTCCTTTATCCCTCTACACCAAACCACTTTGGTCCTTTATCCCTCTACACCAAACCACTTTGAGAAGGTTTGTGTTTTATCCCTCTACACCAAACCACTTTGAGAAGGTTTGGTCCTTTATCCCTCTACACCAAACCACTTTGGTCCTTTATCCCTCTACAGTGTATCCCTCTACACCAAACCACTTTGGTCCTTTATCCCTCTACACCAAACCTCTTTGGTCCTTTATCCCTCTACACCAAACCTCTTTGAGAAGGTTTGGTCCTTTATCCCTCTACACCAAACCTCTTTGAGAGGGTTTGGTCCTTTATCCCTCTACACCAAACCACTTTGGTCCTTTATCCCTCTACACCAAACCTCTTTGGTCCTTTATCCCTCTACACCAAACCTCTTTGGTCTTTTATCCCTCTACACCAAACCTCTTTGAGAAGGTTTGGTCTTTTATCCCTCTACACCAAACCTCTTTGGTCCTTTATCCCTCTACACCAAACCTCTTTGGTCCTTCATCCCTCTACACCAAACCTCTTTGGTCCTTTATCCCTCTACACCAAACCTCTTTGGTCCTTTATCCCTCTACACCAAACCTCTTTGGTCCTTTATCCCTCTACACCAAACCTCTTTGGTCCTTTATCCCTCTACACCAAACCTCTTTGGTCCTTTATCCCTCTACACCAAACCTCTTTGAGAAAAAATCTACAAGCTCACAGCGAGTCGCAGCACGAGACGTGGTAGATCTGCTATTTTCGGCTAATGTTCCCCTCAAAAAAAGGATTGGTGGTTAATGTAAAAAAAAAAATCCTATCACACAATGATTTGCCGCCCCCTGACAGAGTCGCTGATATATTTCTTTCTGTAAGGCAGTTTGCTCTATTGTTTACCATGGAGTCCTCTACAAAGAGCCGGCTATGGCAGCCAGCTGGACCCAATTACAGCCATAATTTAGTTGAGTTGTCTGCAGGTTCCATACGGTACGCCCATGCTGTTTTATTATTATTTTAGATTAGACTTTATGAGACTTTATTATCGCAGAGGGCTATTTGGTTTTAACAGCCTGTTCAAATTGCAAACGGTGGCATTTTAGTTGTCTTTTACTGTGGAAATTGTCTGTGATGGGAGAATGTGTTTTTTTAGACTGTTTTTGACTAACACAGACTTATGAACATAATTGATTGAGTTGATTGATTTTGATGAATGACCTAGCTCCCCCAACGCACAGAAACCGCAAGGACTTATTTGGTGTAATCCTTTTTGACTGTACTTGTAGTTGTACTGTTTCGCATTTCTGTCTAATAATAGTCAGTCAGTCAATCGAGTCAAAAACTCTGCAAGCCACTGTTTCTCAACATAATGGTCCGGGCTCCAGGGACCACCAGGGGTCCAATTGGACCCTTACAGGTCTGAAACTGATACAAAGAATGACACTGAGGATTCTATGGCAAGAAAAAGAAACGTGTCCTTTCCTATAAATCAGAGTATCTTTTATCTTTTGT
Organism: Protomyctophum parallelum; assembly: GCF_964188405.1. Classification (NCBI taxonomy): domain Eukaryota; kingdom Metazoa; phylum Chordata; class Actinopteri; order Myctophiformes; family Myctophidae; genus Protomyctophum; species Protomyctophum parallelum. Next base: position 14,231,057 of record NC_139717.1, read on the forward strand.
ATTGACTGTGTGAAGGGAGAACACACACTGGTCGCTACTGTATGTTGTGCATGTGGAATACGATCAATCTGTGTCTATTTATGACACTAAATTGATCCATGCTGAATCGTTATTCTCATTGTCTTTTTGCACATTGTTCATTGTTCTTTGCCAGCATGCCTCGTTGACCATAGTTCATTGACTGTACATAGAGCTGATTCACTTTGCTGATCATCATCTATCTTTTCCTACCTCATGCACGTATATTACTGGGAATAGGATGTACATACAGTACATAACTACAGAACTGGTGTATATGGTGGCATATACACCGCACTGCATTTATTTTGTTGTTACCTTTTTGTAGCTAATGTTCGATCAATCAAAAACTAAATCATCTACCTATTTGCACATACCGTATTCCCATCCGGTGCCGTAAGTAAGTTCCTGGAGTTCCCTGCAGCTAAAATTGATAGGAGCCAAATGGACCCTTACAGTCTCAGAGTTAGGAATTGCGGTGTAGATTGGGGTCCCAGAGATTATTAAAAATGTATCTCAAATGGGAGACGCGTCCTAATGCATATCAAACTGCGGGTCGTTCAAACTTTCAAATAATGAACCACTCCACTCCACAGCTATTTTCACCAGACATTGGCCTATTATAACATGCCCAGAATATAAGGACACTGGGGTTCACATTATAGATGAACATATTGCATACAAAAGGATATGAAGCTGTCATGAAGTCTGAATAGCATTCATAGCCTATCCTCCCACAAAGGAGGATTATATTAATGACAAACTGTTGCCATATTTTGAGAGACGAGGGATATTTTAAGTTGATACGATAACAGAACGTCAAAAAGATTTCCGCCGGGAATCGGTTGTTTTCATGTTCTCCAGACATGTCTTGTCAAATGCGCAGTCAACATATCAAAGTAACGTCTTCCGCTTCTCCGTCGGTGGGATGACAGTCATGCAGAGCTCTCATCACGGGAATAATGTCAGCATTTCAAATGAATGCTGCTGTGCCGTTGGCATATTAATTCAGAATACCTTCTGTCAAAGTAAATCATGTTTTTTTTTATTGCGTATAATAAGCAGTGATTTAATGACAGGTTGGAGCAGTACATTTATGTTGTGTGGGGCATGTCTCTGTTCCTGGCATGTCCCTTCCCTTCTATGAACACAACAATAATGTGGAACACCAAAGGCATGAGACCAGTTAGGCCTGTTAGTGTTGCCATTAGGGACTTGTTTGTTCTGTAGTGCTTGTAAATATTGGTAGTTACGGGTTGTGTTTTCTAAAGTGCAGTTGCTTATTTGAGCTTGTTTCATGTCAAGGATGCCCAAATTAATACTGTATTACATACTAATACCTATACATAAATACTGTATTAGTATTTGCCCTCAAACCCCCCCCATCTGAAAATATTTTGTGCCAACGAGGACAAGACCTTGGTTGTTGGGCATAGCATTTTGTGGTTCCACTCAAAAAGGCTGTTGTTTCTTTTTCCCCATAAATACATTCCAAAATATATCAATAATTCTAAACATAGAATCAAGCCATCCAGTCTCCTGGTGAATCATGACCATAAAAACCTTTAAATCTGTGAAGAAAATAAATGAAATAAAGCCATGTATGATAATTAAATATTAACATGATTGATATAAATATTTTTGGAAATCTCTGAGAACAATGAAAGGCCTTTTTTGAGTGGAACTACAAAATGGCTGACACTGCTATGCCCTAGGGCAGGAGTGCCCACTGCCCACACATTTTTTACGTGAGAGCTACTTTCAAAATGACCAGCTCAACAAGATCTACCCACCGGAAAAAAGATTATACCATTGCTGAAAATAGTTTAAATGTGTACCTGAGGGGGCTTTGGAATATAGCGGAGCTGTCGTCACATAGGCTATAAGACAAATGCACTTGGAATGGGAAATAGAGGGGGAAGAAATGGAAAAGGAAGGGTTTTTTTGTATTTCATTTGTAATGATACCAACGTTTTTGTGCACAGCAACACTCTTTAATACTGTCCAATATATACTTAGATGGGAAATTATTACAGGCAGTTTCTGCTGTCAAAATATGACTCCCAAGTAAAAAACACTTTGTGTTTTAAATAGACACTAGTGCTTTCTAAGGTGTGATTTGGGGACCTAAAGATGAATACAAAATGAATATCAAAATCCTAATACTGTCCAATCTTTAGATATGGAGGGGGGGTGAAATTATGACAGGCAGTTTCTGCTGTCAAAATATGACCCCCCCCAGTCAAAAAACACTCCGTTTGAAATACACATGCTTTCTAAGGTGTGATTTGGGGACCTAAAGATGAATACAAAATCAATATCAACATCTTAAAACTAAAATGTATGCCAAAAAATATATATTTGTTCTCCTTTTCTTTTATTAAATATTCTTTAAGGGCATGTCATGTGATCTACCTGCACAGCCTTTGTGATCTACTGGTAGATCACGGCCTACCTTTTGGGTCACCCCTGCCCTAGGGTAAAACTTATTTTCATAGACCCGTTGGCTTGTTTCTCTCGCAAAATCCGGCAACCCTGATCAGTATGCAAACACCCCCACATGGGGTGCCATACGGAACAGATTAGCAGCGACAATGGTAAGAGCATAAAAGGATGAGCTGGGTTTAGCACAGTGGTTCTCAAACATTTTAATGTCAAGGACGCAACAGATTGGCATGCCATTCGAAAAGTTTATGAGGTGCTCAGGTGGCGCAGTGGTAAAGTGTCTGCCCAGTGCCCACCACTGAGGAGGTTGTGGGTTTGAATCCACCGTGGTGCATCCAGCATTGTCGAGCATCTATGTGAACGACACAATCAGTTGGCATAACTCAAAAAGTGTAAAATCAGTCATTACGACGCCATCAAGGCCTACCAAAATACATATTTGTCGACAAAATCTTATGATATTTAGGCGACTAGAACTAGACTTTTCAGATGACTAAAATACCGTATGACTGAAACTAAATCATATTGTATTCAAAAGACTGACTAAAACTAAATTGTGCTTGTGTCTTTGTATGTTAGAATGCTAATATATGTGAATGGGTTTGTTCCCTCTTGTACGTACTACCTGCTTGTCGATAATAATAATCGACAAGCGCGTCAGACATGTAAGAAGACATGGGTTTTACTTTTCCCACTTTGAAGGCTCTAATCCTGCAACGCACATATGTTCCTCTGCAGCTCGGCATTCTAAAGCTTGCTGCCAGAATTGAAATGAATTTAAATGAAATGCCCCCTGGCTGCATGTCCACTTCCTCTCTTCGGCTGTGATCCTGGGCCATGTATTTTAGCATGCAAACGGGATGCTTTGTTCAGTGTCGGCTGCAGGCAAATGCCATGTGTTTCTTCAACCCGTCGCCAACGGGTAGAAACCGCATTATATCCAAACATACTTTCTCAGGATTAAAATTCAAAAGCATCAAAAGTAGCTTCGCTTTTTTGTGATGCTGTAGTATGATCAAGTAGAAGGGCATCAATGTACGAAAAAACATAAAAGATTGAACTGTTATTTTCAAGTGATCTTCGGTGAGCGACGTGTGGTCGCATGACGGTGTTTTGTTTCTCTGACAAGCGGGTTGTTTTTGTTCAGTATGTTTTCTTTCATCCTTCTATGCTCGCTCTGATGTCACTCATCCTCTTAACAAACTCCCACTGGGACCGACATTCAACATACAATATAACATGTGTTATATACAGAGTGTGCACACACACACACAAACAAACGCACGCACACATGCATGCACAGTCACACACACAGTGGCATACATACATCTACACAGAGATGCTGTTGAAGGATAAGCCTGTTGTAATATCTTTTTTCTCCTTATTGTAAACATACAAACCTACAAAATAGCACTGGAATTTTGGCATGGGGGGGTCATGGAATTAATTATGTACTGGCCATATAAGGAGCATGTCTTGAGTGTACAGGGTTTGATAAGGTCAGATGAACATAATGGAATGTCAGAACAGGTCAGCTCCATACAGTATATGGAGATCTAAGGGTGGTAGCGGGGACATTCTCTTGAGTGTACAGGGTTTGATGAGGGCCCAGGTAGGGCCGGGCCTTCATTTTCGGGACTCTAGTTTCCGCCGGCTGCTGGGCGCGGCTGCACTAATAACTTTGGGGCAGGCCCGTCTAGAGTTTGAAATTTGATTGGACAGGTATAAGTCAAAAGAGAGACATCGAAGAGGAAGGATGGATGGGGAAGGACACATGGAATGTCAGAACATATATGGAGATCTAAGGGTTTGAGGTTTGAGAACAGATTTAGAGTTGCTGGCCAATAGTGATGACATCAGGGATCTCCATATATGGGCTTAACTGCGACAGGCGACAGCAGGTCGCATTTACTATGACATCAGGGTCTCCACATCTCCGTCCCTGATGATGTCACATTATGTCACGAGACCTGGGCACCATATACAGTATGGTGCCCGACACACTAACTGGTGGGAAATTCTCGATTCCATAGTGAACTGCGACCTTCGGGCGCAATGAAAACTTTAGTCACTAGTTAGTTTGTAGAATTTGATTATTATTACAAAACATACTAACTTCAGCCCTACAGTAGCCTATATATATATATGTGAAGTTTTTGGCCATTTGAAAATAGCAGATCTATACAAGCTTAAGCTATTTACAAAATACTTTTATACATTTTGCAACTGAACAGCTGGAAAATGTAAATTAAGAGTTTACATAAAACACAAAGTACACAACTTTCCTTCATGATTACATCTGGTTTCAGTATAGGCTATTCATTTATGATGTATTGTCTATTATTAAGGTTATTGTGATTTGTAATTTGAATTGGGGGTAGGGAGGGGGAGTGACGCGGGGGTCGCGAGACATGGCCAAAGCATTTCCGAGGGTCCCCAGCCAAAAACGTTGAGAACCCAATCTGTTCTAGTGGACTAAACAGCCGACATCAAACATGAAACAAGTAAACAACACAGGAGGAGAACTTCAAGGTTCCCTCTGCATGGCAGACAGACTGCTAGCTGGACCCCCCTCTGGGCTGGAGTCAAAACACCACGAGATAACGGAGGCATCATATCACTTCGTGCATGCATGTGCGTGCATGCTTGTAGATGTATACATGCATTTTTTATTATTTGTGAAAACTTTGTGTACACAGCACGTGTGCGTGCGTGCGTGCACATGTGTACTCTTGGTAATGTAGTACACATTACTTTGACAATAGAGCGAAACAGTGATGTTGGATCAAGTCAGATAAAAAACATATTTGGAAATCGTCACAGTCAAACAAATGCTTGTTTGACTTGTTTGACAGTCAAATGCAAGTGCTTGCTATGGATCACCAGTGAGGCCATTTGTGTTTTTTGCTCCCTGGCAATGCCTGCCTATTATGTCGTCCCTTGTGCATGATGTTAACAACGTTATAAAATAGTGAGTTATTGCCTAAAGCTGAGGTCTGCAGCGATGCAGTCGTATAGAAAGTTGCTGGCTCAATACCGTGTATGTCGGGTGGAAACCTCACAATGTCCACAACATTCGGGATTCAAACTCATAGCAGATCGGCATGATCGATCCCTCTACAGCTACTGTAGTATGATCAAGCAGGGCCTTAATGTTCAGTGATGATACTGATGATAGTCGACGAAGAGTAGTAGTTGAAGTTTCTTACCGTTCGTGTTTGTTTGCTCCGGTGTCTTTGCGAAAGAAAAACACTGTTCGCTGTATTCCACTTTGTTCCTGTGTCCTATTGTTCCTGTGTTGTATCTTATTTATGTATTATTATTTGTTGTCTACTCTCCATTGTGGCCTCTGGCAGTGCTACTGTACTACTCTATGCGCGAGCCGAGGAGGGCATTCTTGGCACTCTTTGTGTCTGCACTTAAAATTTCACTTGTTTATCCTGAATGAGTTCTCTCCCCTGATTGAATGCAGGCCACGTACTTTAACAGAGCGTGTCTACATTGTGGTATTGCTGCTTTTACCTCCGGAGTTTTAAAATCCAAGGACTTTTTCCACCTCTGGCCACAGTCTAACGAGCATGTGGGTGGTAGTAATGGCCACCTGTCGTGAGTTGTCTAAATTGGCACTCAGACATGCACCTGCAAAGTACATCCCACAATGAGAACCACCGGCAGCACCAAGCGGGGGGGAGAGAAAGAGAGAGAGAGAGAGAGCGAGAGAGAGCGAGAGAGAGAGAGAGAGAGCGAGAGAGAGAGAGAGAGCGAGAGAGCGAGAGAGCGAGCGAGAGAGCGAGAGCGAGAGAGAGAGAGAGAGAGAGAGAGAGAGAGAGAGAGAGAGAGAGGCCGAGATGGAGAAATAAAGCAACAATAAAAATAAGTTACAAACAGAGCAGCCAAAACAATACATAGAAATAAACAACATTACAAACCAAAATGTTTACAACAGAAATGGGTTCATAGCAGCTCTTTAAAGGCATCGACGGACCCTGCATGTCTTAGGGACAGTGGTGAGCCATACTAGGTTACGTGGAACCTAATGTGCAGTCTCACACACCTTACAGACACTTAATTTCCCAAGTCAGACAAGTTATCCTCCCAATTTGCATATTGTTGCAGTCGAGCGGAAACAAACTCCCGATTAAGCCTCAAAGTCGATTGGTGGACAAAGGACCTCTTTAGTCTGACCGTGTTGTATGCTGGGACACATGTAATATTTATATCTCTTCCTGAAGGTAGCAACCTATATTCTCCATGCATTCAACACATGGCTAGTATTAGAGAGGTGTTATTCCTTGTCTACCTTAGAATGCTGCCATATATGTGGATGTATAATAGCCTCTGAAGTGGTTGTCCAAATGTGGTAGTTCAGCCTGCCACTGAGACTGAATTCAACACACAGGGTTAAAGTGATATTGGTTATTTTGACATTTGTATATTGTGTGGTGCTTGATTGATTACTGATTGGTGGCTCCAGTGTAGTTTGCACCTACCTAACTGGGTAGGGGACATGCCAACAGTGTTTTTGTATAAAAGAGAACTCTGATATAATATGTGGATTATGTGAATTGTGGATACCGGTAAATATTATGGATAATGTGTAATGATTTAAATGTGAATTGTACAAGTGTTAACCTATTGTCTCTGGACATGGGGCTGTTATAATTGTGGAATCAATTGGGGTTGGTACGGTCTAGTCGGAGGGGCTTATATTTAAGAAGGGGGACCTGCCGCTGTCGATCAGACGATGTAGGGCTGTAGACCAGGAGGGCCAACCTATTCAGCCATTTGTATATAGTTTTGTTGTGTTTAATTCGAACACCATTTTTGCCACTTCTGGACACAAGGTGAATACAAACTGTTTGATTTACCTAACAAGGACTCTGACTTCCTATCTTAATTTTGAACATTTGTGAGTCTTGAAACAAATGCCTTTTTGGGCCCATACTACCTCGCACTGAGCAAAGTGTGACGGCAACAATCTTTTTTTTTTTAATACTGTTTTTATTAGGCATTTTTTGTATGACATCAGAATATTATCGACAATGATAATGAGTAATTCAGTTATATAAAATGAAAAAAATGACAGGCAATGTAAATGTTCCACATACAATACATAATAAAAAATACATACATACAAAAACAAAAAACAGTTAAACAATGACAAGTGTGAACAGACAAACAAAACAGACAACAGGACAGACACTCTTGCTCTCAAAACTTTCCAACATGTTGTAAATTAAGTGAATTACAGACATTATTTTTTAAATGAGAAAAAATTAAATAAAGAAAAAACACTCAGTTCCTTTTTTTCCCCTTTTCTTTCCAATTTTCTATTGTGCTATCTATTGTGTAGGAGGGGTTAGCGTGCACCTATTGAAATATTCAATGAAGGGTTGCCATGTCTGGTAGAATCTATCTTCACTCACTCTCAATTCAAACTTAATCTTTTCCAATTGTAAGTAGTGCATATTAACATCTCTCATACTGTAAGTGTCGGAACCTGTGCTTGTTTCCAATTCAACAGTATCAGTCTGCGAGCCAGTAGAGTCACATATTTTACCATGTTATTTTGGAAAGTAGACAGTTTGACTCCCATAACTGCTGTCAGTGGATCCGGGTCAAAAGGTCTTCCAACAATGTCTGACAGTGATTTAAATATACTTTGCCAATATGATGTTAGTTTAGTGCAATGCCAGAACATATGAGCTAGAGTGGCCGGCGACTGGCCACATCTGTCGCAGGCTGGATTCACATTTGGATACATTCTGTTGAGTTTTTCCTTTGACAAATGTAACCTGTGTAATATTTTAAACTGTATAAGACCATGCCTGGCACATACTGAAGAAGAGTGCACAAACTTTTGAGATGTAGACCATTGCTCGTCAGTGATAGATATTACAGCAACAATCTTTGAACAAATGTTCAGTTGTTGCAGCAGTGACTTTAGGGCTGCAGGCAAACATCCATACCAGGTGGTGATACTACAGTACTGAAGAACACTCATAATTACAGAAGCGAGAACAACAGAATAATCTGTCTACTAGCACCGAAGGAAGTAGATTCTTTGTTTTGCTTTGTTTTGTTTTCTTACACACTGATTAAATAGTAATGGGGGATCTGTGTATCTCTCCCAGTGCACCTCATATCCCAAACTGTTACATTCCAGGATTCAAATTCAGACGATCTGCTACTTTTGCTGCTTTCGGTGACGCTGTAGTTTAGGAAGATCAAGTATAGGCATTTATTCAAAAGAAAACCTAAAGGGTTAAAATGGAGTTAAGAGGTTTCTGCCCGACAGCAACGATATGCATCTGGTTGCTTGATTGCCCGGGAGAAACTGACAGGTTCATTCTCTGCTGCATGGCTGTTACCTGTTACTGTATCCCCCCCCCCCCCCCACTAGACCTGTGTGGCTCTGCAATAACGGCCACATTAGCCAGGCGTTATCTGTCCCCTTTGTTGGAAGAATGGGCGGCTTATGACGTCAATGTGAGAATGCGTGCGTTGTCCCATCGATCGCTGAGGGGCTGCTTCGTGACCGCTGTCTGAGATCCTGCCACTCCACGTCCAGCCACCTACTGGCGTCTGGAATAATGGAAATCCATATGACATTGTCCTAGTCCCAGGGCCATTCACTGTCATCACCATTAAGAGCAGCTGATTGCATGCAAGACCAGAGACAAAGAGGTGACAAAGAGGGAAATGGTGATTTTCCTTTTTTTTTTACTAAAAGTTCCAATACCACAATGTAGAAATATACTCTGTTAGACCTAAAAAGTCATGTATTAAAATATTGAATTGAGTAACATTACAAAGTATTTGCATCAAAATACATTGAATGGTGATATTTTTGATAGATAGTCTTTGTGCTGAACGAGTGACTTTGAGAGATACTTAACTGTACAACGGTAAGGCTATTTCTTTGAAAACGAGTTTCTAATCAACAATGCAACGGAGCAAGAAATGTGGCCAATTGTGCAAGAAATCTGGCCAATTGTGTATTTACACAACCCAAACCTCTACCAAAGTGTCCCTGTGCTTTAATGGAGGTCCTATTCATGCTGTCAGTGTGCACAATCAATATGATGCTGATTGACCTATTATGCACAATCAGAGAGACAGACAGACATAGATTGATTGACTGAATATTATATTAGTCAGAAATGTAAACATTCAGACATTAAGGCAACAATATTAACACTAATACAGTAAACTAAACCGTAAAATTATACCGTGGTCTCCTTTTTTCCGGCAATGTTTTGAAAGAAACAAGAGTTACGCATCGATCCTTTTATTTCACCGATGGTGATGTTGTAATACAATTTACTCATGTTTGTTCTAAGTTTAAGGTGGCAGCAGATTTCTCCCGGTATTGTTGTGACTGTGTGTGTCAGCGATACAAATGGCCTGAAGACGATGTTGTTGATAGAGGTGCTAATGAAACGTATCATTGCGGTTGTCTTGTTGCTGGTCCATATGTTTGTTGTCGGTTGGAAACCTTGCATGTCCTAAAACGTTATTTTTCAGGAACCTGAGGGGATAAAATAACCTGTGTTTACTTGTAATGGATCCAATGTAGTATACCGGTAGTTATTTAGTCACAAGCTCTTGTTAATACTTTTCATTGGTTCAGTATTTATAAAACCTAGAGATGAGCTCAATTTGGATGTGTCATCATAGCCGGAAATGTTTTGAACAACAAAAGTATACAAAAAATTTTTTTTGCTGCATTGTTTCTTTCCGACACATTTCTCTGGCTGGGAAAACCTTTCTGTGTAACCACATTTTAATTTCCTGTACAAGAGGGAACAGAGTGTGTGTGTATGGACTACGGAAGCAGCCTCTATACCAATATGATTATACTGTAATCGTTCTCTAATCTTCAGAACACTGTAGCTGCAGTGGAATGGATTTGCACATCCCGATTATTTCTAAGAGGCTCCATATGACTTATTATTACGTCTCTCAAAATCACTGTCAAATGTCTACTATCTGACCAATGCTCTCTCTCTCTCTCTCTCTCTCTCTCTCTCTCTCCCCAATATATAACATGCACAATACCCCCCACATCAGCAGTCACCCAAACACGAGGTCCATTAGGTTCCGTCGCTCTCTCCTGAACATATGACTGTTGGGGTGAAAAGTGTCGACTCCTGAAACCACAGTATCGTAGGCCTATTACCACAGTATCAGGGGTAGGTGGTGGTCACAGTCCAGCCAGCCATTGCAGAGTTGGAGACTCAAAATGTCAGACAACGCTGTGTCTCGACACCCGCCTCAGGTGCACGCCATGTGTAAAGCAGGACATTGATGAAAACTAGGCTGGCACACTGCATGCTCTCTTTATCCAGTGACGATATTGGCTCTCAGCTCCAGACCCAGTTGCACATTGATGTCCAGATCTCAGCACATGCTGTGTGGGTCCATGCATGGGCTCAGTTGCTGTATTGTTTTTTTTATTATATTAGTAGTTAGTTAGTTTTTTGATTATTAAATATAAATTAGGTTGAGAACCACTGCTCTACATGTCATATTTCGCACCATGATGGTGACCAGTGGAATGCAGACTGTGTTGACACAATGAACGCATTTGATTTGGTGCAGGTGTTGTATATGAAGACAAGGAAACAGGTCGATTGTATGGTATAATATGGTATAAAATTGTATGCATAATATGTAAAAAGATAATAATCTGAATTTCAAAATGTCAGTGCTTGTGCTGGGAAACCGGCTTTTAACCCATTTTGGGGCAGGAACCCCTTTTGGTGTTTCAAACATTATGTTATAATTTAGTTATATATATATATTTTGAAAATTTTGAAGATTTCTTTTTACATTTTGAGGTCAGGCCTAAATGGGTGAATCCACAGTAGTGAAAGGAGTTACGCATGTATAGTAATCAGACCAGTCGATTCAGAACGATGGTTCTCAAACTGTGGGACGGGCACGCTGGTGGGGTGTGAGCGAGGCACCTGGGCCCCGAAATGATTGCAAAAACTCTACGACTTTAACCATGATATAACATGAGCTTGTAGATCTGCTATGTTTTTTTTTTGGGGGGGGGGGGGGGGGGGTTAAGATTTATTTATTGATAATGCATACATCATCAATTAAAACATTTTTTTTTTAAACAAGTTTTTTTTAAAAACAAGTTTTTTTTTTAAACAAGTTTTTTTTAAAAACAAGACAAGACAAACAAAAAACAGTAAAAACAACTGATTTAGAGGGCTGACTACAGTCAGCCTCTGGTTTTAAAGATGGGGCATTTGTTTTGGAGTTTCAGTCTATACCCGAAAGGCTGTGTGTTTCTGAACCAATCAGAGCGTTGGATCCCTTCAGGCTATGTGATGTTGATCCGCTACATCCACGACACGCTAAAATGAGAAATACACCTGTCTGTGTCAGGCACCAGAAAAGATAGGACTCAAAAGCAGGCAGACGGAGACAGTAATAAGCTTTGACAGGTTTTAATTAAGCCAGGGAAAAGGCAGAGACGTCATCGGTAGGGATAGCAGGGGGTTAGGGTTCCTTCTGTCCGTGGAGCGACTGTTCCGATAGGGATAGTCAGAGTTCGGTTCAGGTCCATACACAGCGCTTCTATAATAAACAGCCAAAGGTACAAGGCAAGGAATAACTAGGGACAGGCAGAGGTCTGAAACAGGCAGGTTCAAGAATCACGTATGCTAACCTAGGGTAAACTGGTTTGATCTGCAGGCAGAGAACAATGGGTTGCAGCAGACCATATAAGTAGCCTCAGAGAGGATCCAGGTGCAGGTGTGCTCCCACTGGTATGGGCGTGACAGTCTGGATATCATCGTGAATGAGAGTAAAAATTGAGTAGTTCTTTTGTTGTTTGGAGGGACGTGCAGACGGTGCAACAATGGGACCGCGCTTCGTCATCACGCAGCACGTTTTCGTCAAATCTAATTTGAATTACTATTCAAATTAGATGTTTATGGACTTTTGATATACAAATACACAACAATTTAGATGTTCCCATTGTTTTGGCATCTATTGTTAGGTATGCCCATATGATGACCACGGATGTGCTCTAAAAGTGTGAAGAAAGTGTATTTTTCATCTCACTACGGGATATTTCACTTTCAAATGAAATAAACATAGCGGTGGTATGTGCTCAAATCTTTGCTTCATGGGGTCCCTCCCTGCATGGCACAAATCATTTTCAGATGGGCGTCTGGCTGCCAAATACATGGGTATCAATTTGGGTGTCCTTGGCATGCAGTGGCTGTCTGGAAGCTCCACTCTCTGCCTGCACAGCTTCATGTATGGGAGTCTTGTTGTCAACCCACTGTGGGAAGCAACGTGCCAGGAGCGCAGAGAGAGAGAGAGAGAGAGAGAGAGAGAGAGAGACTTTCTCTCACGTGCGAACGCTGGTTCGTCAGTAGGAAGTGGGCGTGCCAGACCAGCACGGCTGAATGCCTCACACTACCAGCCTCCATTACAAACACATACTTTATTATTCACCAGCATCCTATCTGCTAAGCACAGTTAAATGCACTTAAATGCAGGGTCATTTGTCTTAACGACATGCAGGCAGGGCAGGGGCGTACTGTGTCAACGCTCAATGTAATGGTTGATGATGTGTGTTGGAATGCCCATCGACCTCACAATGCCAGGGGAAGCACACACTAGGCTGTTCTGAAAAGCAAGCACCTCTTGCATCTACAACACAATAGGTAACAATAGGTAGGAGAGGAATATACTAGTGGAGGCCCCAAAACTAGTGTTGTAGTAGGCCTACTCGAGTCCTTGACTCGCCTCGAGTCCTTGACCCGTCTCAAGTCCACATTTTCATTTACTCTCTCTCGTCTCAGTCTTGCACTTAATTTGACTTGGACTTGACTCAGTCTCGGACCAATTGACTCTTCCCCCAGGAGTCCACTCGAGTCAGAGTATACAATGCAATGAAATGCGATTATTTTGTGCTGTGAAAAATCAGAGGGGGTGCGCGTGTGTGCGTGCGTGCACGCGCATTACCAACCAAGGTCAATCTGGTATCCCGACACCCACACTCCGCTCTGTATAAACCATCATGATTCTGAACAACACCTAGGATCCATCGCACACATCATAAATGGATGTAGCGCATGCAAAAATGTGCCACAACCATATTGTTGACCTAGTATCTGATGCAGTTTGAAAATATGTGCCATCTAGTGCAGCAATGTATAAACATTCAAGAGTGTTACCAGATTGATTCAGCTGTGCATGCAATGTCTTTGCTAATATCCCGAATACACCAGATGTTGTTTTTGTTGACACCAGTCACAAGGAGGTCAGGCTGATTCTGGAGGTGGGCTGTGTCTTTGGTTTGTACATGGACCATGATTGCCATACTGATATTCGGAAGCCTGGGCCATGTGCATAAACTGACCATGAGTGGCCTAAGAATAGCTGGCATGACAAAGAGCAAAGCCAAACAACTTGCCAAATACTGCTCTGTTTCGGCTGTAGGCAGTTTTTTTGTCTGTGTGGAGGAGGAGGTGCCATGTGTATCCTTAGGTGAACATGAACTGTCAACCCTGTTATATTTGTTTCCTTGTAAAATGTATTGTAATTTGTGGATTCAAATAAAGAACAAAAGCACACACACGTGCGCATGCATATAGTATATAATATATTCCCCCATGGTCCCCTCCTACTGTTGATGAATTTGCATATGAATGTTATGATTGTGTGGTCCCCTTATTTTATCATTTTAACAGTGCATTAGAATATTTAATATATATGGATTGAGATGACTTGACTGGACTGGGCTATGACGGACTAACAGTTTTATGCCATGAAGTTTTAGCCCTTCAGTGTTTTTTTTTCGTTGTCTTTGCGTCCTCTCTTGATACTGTTATATGTTGTGCTGCACTAAACAGAATTTCGTTGTATGTCTCATACAGTGACAATAAAGATCTTATCTTATCTTATCTTACGTGCAAGAGCAAACTCACTAACTTAATTGTGTTTAGCTGCAGCTGCTGTTAGCAGCCGGTCCGCATAGAGCTGGCCAGTACAGTATACCCACTTTTGAGCTTTTCCAAAGTATATAGTATATAATTGCAGTGTTTCAGATAAAGATGGTTGCTGTACCCGTGAAAAAAATATAAATCAAATAATCTTAATAATAATAATAATAATAATCTTGACTGTCTCGCCTGGCGGTGTCCTCAGACCTCGGATTTGGTCTTTAGGCTTTAGGTGGACTCGACTACAACACCACCCAAAACATAACCCTTATGCAGGGCTGTATTGTTTTATTTATTTTTCTTTTGGGGGGTTACAATTTTCTTAAAGAAACTACACAACATAAATGTAAGCTGGAATGACTGTAATATTACACATTTTATGCATTACAGATAGACACTGCCACGAGTCACTGCGGTCGGTGGTATGCTAACTTGTAGCGCTGCATGCATGTGCACTCGCCCAATAATTAATCGCTGGTTAATTGGAGTAAGCTCTGCATGGTCAGCCGGTTTTGTATCCCTATGAAAATTGTGGCAGAGAAGTAGCCACTGAGCCAGTTCATAGGGCGAAGACAAAGTGGTGGCAGAGCATCACGGGCAACTAGAGGACACTGCATTGTATCGTACTGTACCAGACAGTGTGTTTGGTGAAGTGAGACCACCGATGATTAGACTTGCAAATTCAACCTTAAGAGGTGGCTTAAAGCAAACCAAACGTGTAATCATGGGCAATTATCAGCTCCAGATTTATTGTGTTGATACTTATATCACCACCTTTAACAGCCGGCGCAGGGACTACAGATGACAATACAAGCTGTTGCCTAACACTGGCTCATTTACATGGATGTGGGAAACTGCAATGTTGATTAATGTGCACTCTCCCTGGTAAATAAATACATATTTAATTAATGCTGGAAGATTGACCTCTTCAGACTGCACTTGCCCTAGCCTCATCGACCTTGCAGGCTTATGCAAAGGCTAACATGTCATTTAGATTGCATGTCACGTAGACTGATGCCAGGTCATTTGTAGACCTGGCATCCTGTATTGTGTATAGTTTCAATGTAACAGATTATACTGTAGATCTTTTTGGGATATTCTACGATTAGACTGATGATAGGGTCTTTCTTGGTTTACCTATGATCCTAGATTATATGCATTTGATGTATTACCTTGTGTTTTCTTTGTTACTAAGTCGTTCTGAATTAAGAGAATCTGCTAATGCCTAAATTGAAAATTGTAAATACAAATATCTTCACTTTTCCACAAGGACAGCATGTTGAATGCGACCCGTTTACACTGACTGCAGCATTGAACATTATGAAAAGTTTAAAGTTTCCTTCAATCGCCTCCAACCTCTGTGGTTGGGTTAGTTATTGTATTAACACTCCTTAGTGTGACTCATGCAAATATAGGGGACAGAGCACTCTCAATAAAGAAGGATTCAGTGGTGCAGACTCTCAGTGAACAGTCCATTTTAAGCGATTTTCTTTTTTACTTTTACTGAAATCTTTGCTTCTGGGGGCCCCTGAACAGAATATTTTGAGATTTTGAGAGGCCAAATACATATATTGTTGGGGGTTCTTTCAAATGAAATCAAAATCAGTTGGAAACATTTCTTTTCGATGTGGTGTCATAATTAAACGGCATGTTGAGATGGCACACTCACTATCAAGACAATTAAAACATGGCTCTTAACCCATTCTGACCGGGCACCCATTTTGGTGTTGGCATCATGTTATGCTTTAGCTATTGAAAAATAGCAGATCTACAAGCTCATATCGCGCCACCGAGTGGCGCGATACGAGCTTGTAGGTCTGCTATTTTTTGAAAAATCGAAGAACGACTGACATTTTTAGAATCTGATCTCAGGTCAGAATGGGTTAATCAGACCAGTGTGTGTCCAGTGGAAACCTCGTGTGAATCTGATCTCAGGTCAGAATGGGTTAAAACAGTCAGATCTCTGCCGCCATATCTCAGCATTAGAATCATAATGTTTCCTGCATTGCATCAGGCTGTGTTGATGGGTATAAGGAGATTGCAATGCATTGGAGCAACTCACTATACCTATACCATGTGGTTAATATACTGAATAAAATGAAACCTGGATGGAAGGGAATAGGTGTCTTGGGGGAGAAGGAATTGGCTGTTCATTGGAATCATTGCTACATTTCCAATTCAGAGACGAGGCCAGTCTCTCTCGCGCTGCACTGCCTACATTATACTGAGTTATACCGTTGGACACCTGCCAACTGATTTGAACTAATAACTACAGCAGCTGCTGCAGTGCTTTCCAAACAGACAGGTCTCGCTGTGTCAACCACACATTATTATTGCAATGTGCCATCGCTGTCGGGCAGAAACCTCTTATTTTACCTTTCTGTGTGTTTCTTTTTTGAGTGGTGCAACGTAGCACTCCTATAGGGAGCTTTGTGTGTCTCTGGCTGTGTCCGTCCCTGGCTGGCTGGGTCTGTCCGAGCACGAACATAGCGTTTGGTTGGTTTTCATCACAAAGTGTCACTGTTGTGCAGCCTAATACACACACACACGCATATTAACTGTATAATTTCAGGTGCTACAGTACAGTACAGTACAGTACAGGCACCTCCTGGGGACCCCCACACGGTCATTTCTCGACCGTTTTGGACTTGGGGCGGCTCGCTCGCTTTTTTCATCCTACATGATCATACTACAGTGTCAGAGCTGTAGCAGCAGAGCTGCAAGCTCCTTTTGAGCTTGTAGATCTGCTATCTTTTTTTTACTTGAATCCACCCGACAGAGACAATATGTTTTTCATGTTTTTGTATTTACAAATATCAGTACATTGTGTGTACTCATTCGCCCACCAATGTTGTGGTGTCCCTGCTTTGGATTCGTCCTAGTTAGTAGACTATGTAAAAATCTTACCTTTTGTCACTTTCAAAAACAGCATGCCAAGCTACAAAAAAGTATTAAAAAGGGCTTACTGTAAGTCGTTGAACTTTCTTATTTTGCATTTAGTAAATGAAACAAAAAACGGTGTAGCCTTGGGCACATTAAGTTTGAAAACGCACTGACCTGCGGTAACCTCACATTAAAAGTTCCGGTCGAAGCCGAAACAAACTTTCCTTTGTCATTGGAGCGCTACGGCAGCATCCAACGGCAACTCTCATTTAGGTTCATCAATGCTACAGTAATCCAATTAATAACTGTGGTATGGATATATTAACCCTATGCACCGCGTTCAACAAACATGCCCATCTGCGCCTTAAAATGATGTTTTAGTTTCCTAGCAACACGCCATGTCTTGTGCTTTGTTCATTATCTTAATGAGGCATGCTGGGTACAGAAAGGACTGTCGGCTGGAAACCTTGTATGTCAAACTGTTATTATTATTATTATTATGGTGAAAATATCAGATTTACAAGCATGTGGATTGTGGTATTTTTACCACGGGGGGGGGGGGGGGGGGGGGGGGGGGGGGTGGGGGAGAGCGAGAGAGAGGGAGAGGAGAGAGAGATCCTCCGCAGTACAATAACTGTATACTGCTGTCCATGGTGCTGATGTCACTGTAGCTGCTGTCTATGGTGCTGATGTCACTGTAGCTGCTGTCCATGGTGCTGATGTCACTGTAGCTGCTGTCCATGGTGCTGATGTCACTGTAGCTGCTGTCCATGGTGCTGATGTCACTGTAGCTGCTGTCTATGGTGCTGATGTCACTGTAGCTGCTGTCCATGGTGCTGATGTCACTGTAGCTGCTGTCCATGGTGCTGATGTCACTGTAGCTGCTGTCCATGGTGCTGATGTCACTGTAGCTGCTGTCCATGGTGCTGATGTCACTGTAGCTGCTGTCTATGGTGCTGATGTCACTGTAGCTGCTGTCGTGTGTGTGTGTGTCCATAATTCCAGGTGTCTTGCAGGTGTAACAGACTTGCATCGTCAGACCCCTGGCGGTAACGGACCCCTCCTCTCCGGGGAGAACAGGAGAATGGCTTTTCTAAGCACTCTACGCTTTAGCGCTTTACAATGGTTCATTCATTCATACATTGGACGGTGAGGCAGTGAACTGTTCACACAGTGGTGGAAAGTAACCAAGTACATTTAGGTATTTGTTCTTTACTTGAGTATTTCCATTTTCCAGTACTTTTACTTTTTTACTCCACTACATCTCTGATCCAAATATTGTACTTTTACGCCACTACATTTATTTGAAAACTTTAGCTACTATACTTTGTAGATTCGGATTATTATTACAAAACATACATTGAACACTTCAGCCCTATATACATTCCTTCCATTTGAAAATAGCCGATCTACAAGATTAGAAGCTTAGGTTAATAGCTTCTGCTATTTTCAAAATATTTGAAAACTTGAAAAAGGACATTCTGCTGAGTTAGTACTTTCAAATTTTTAAGTACATTCCGATACTTCCGATTCCGATACTTTTGTACTTTTAACCCATTTAGGACTATGGCGGATTCTAAAAACGATTTTTTTTTTTTTTATTTAATCTGAAAACCTTCAAATATTAATTCATTCAAAAATTACAAAAAATGTATGTTGCTGTACTGTACACACACATACAGTATATAGTATAGTTCTACAATGCAGTATTGATACGTTTTACTTATGTAAGAATTCTGAGTACTTTTCCCACCCCTGCCGACCGACTCATTGGAGATGCTCTGCTTCCCGGTTTCCGTGGCAACCACCTCCTCCCCCAGTGGGGAGGGACTGTGATGTTTTTGGACAGGGAGTCTGTGTCTGTCTTCCTCTCAGCAGGAAAACCATCTGTTCTGACAAGATGGAAGTTTGTTTTGGCTTCCCACAAAGGAAAACAAGAGGCTTCGTATGGCTGAGTTGGACGCAATCCACGCTCTTGATCCATTATACATCTGTTAGGAGACACGCAACAAACAAAGTGGCCCAATTTGGTGCTTTATGAGCGCGTAGCCGTGTACACAGGTAATTTGGCAGTCACGCAGAGTTAACTCTACCTGTTCACAACTGGGGCCTGGCACTGAGCCGGACGGTGGTGGTTTACACGTACAGAACCCAACTGGGGCCTGGCACCGAGCCGGACGGTGGTGGTTTACACGTACAGAACCCAACTGGGGCCTGGCACCGAGCCGGACGGTGGTGGTGTACACGTACAGAACCCAACTGGGGCCTGGCACAGAGCTGGACGGTGGTGGTGTACACGTACAGAACTCAACTGGGGCCTGGCACCGAGCCGGACGGTGGTGGTGTACACGTACAGAACTCAACTGGGGCCTGGCACTGAGCTGGACGGTGGTGGTGTACACGTACAGAACCCAACTCAACTGGGGCCTGGCACTGAGCCGGACGGTGGTGGTGTACACGTACAGAACCCAACTGGGGCCTGGCACCGAGCTGGACGGTGGTGGTGTACACGTACAAATCCCAACTCAAAGTTTTCGCACGGCCACGGAGCATGATGTTTAGCATTGTATTGGCCTACTCCGTGTGGAGTACTAGTTATTTAGCACATAATCATGCATGTGCAAACACCAGCGTGCGACACCAGTGAGTGGGTGCATGGTGTTCTGAATGAGTCATGGGAGTTATTTTGGTGTTACATTAATTAAAACAATCAATATATATAGTTATTCCCTTTAGTAGAAGCAGCACTTAAACTGAGCTAGGGCCGGACTGGTGTTTAGATGACGAATTGGAGGAGACTCAAACCATTTTCCCGTCTGCGGATAAGTGAAAGTTTGAGACCATCTAGCATGCAAAGTATTTATCCAAACCTCACACACACATTGGTGCACATTATCTCTATGTTCATGCGATTAAGACGTATATGTCTCTGATGAGTCGGATTTGTCAGATACCATTCCAATTGGATAACAGCTGCCAGTGCATGCCTTCCAAAGCTTGCGGGCCCAGGGGTTAGGTAACCCGGCCTGGCGGAGACCTCTGCGTTATGTTCTCCTTCATGTAAACACACCAATTACAGCATGACGATGGAGTTGTCCCAGGTGTCCCTGGTGGTCCAACCTCTGGGCTGCTTGCTTGCAGTGGCCAGTCGGCCAGTGTGTGAGAGTGTGTCCTGCCAGTCGGCCAGTGCTTGTGTGTCCTGCCAGTTGGCCAGTGTATGTGTGTCCTGCCAGTTGGCCAGTGCTTGCAGTGGCCAGCTGCCACGGAGTGACTGATGATTAGAGCGAGGTCATGGAGGAACAAATGGCTTGGCCAGCCTCTGCAGGCTTCTGATTATTTGTGGGCCATGTAGCACGCTCGCACGCACGCGCGCGCGCACACACACACACACACACACACACACACACACACACACACACACACACACACACACACACACGGGTTAAGGATATGTATTTAATTCACAGCTACAGCATTCATAAAGTTGTTTTCTCAACCTTTACTTAACCCGAAATTACGGCAAATATTGATTTCTCCGCACTCACCAATCGTGGGTTCCCTTTCACCCCTCTATTCCTTCTTCCATCTCCCCTCCAACATCCCAAAGATTAATCAAGGACTCCTACACCAAGGATCAGTCAACAACACCTCCCCCTCCCTTGAGCACACACAGACACGAGCGAGCCGAGTAGCACCTTCATTCTTTTCGATAAATAACTTAATTATAAGTCTTGACGGTGTGGTTAGAGAGAAGTCAATTAAGATTAATTTCCCTTTTATAATGACATTCTGGGAGCTAATAACAAAAGTGGCTAATAGCCAGCCTTGTGAGGACGATGTAGGACAATTATCTAAATTAGTTATGCAGTAGAGGCCAATCCATACACCAATAGCTGCTGCTATATCTCAAAATAAAAACACAGAAAAGTTTTGAAAAATTCAGAACCTTTTCCAAAAGTAAAGACAAGCTGGGTTAATAAACTGGTTAACCACTTGAACCCTCGCATCTATTTTTTGGTGGAACATTAGCCAATCTACAAGCTTGTAGATCTGCTTTTGGTGAAGAGATTTGCTGTAGACATGAGCAGAAAGCACAGAACCAACCAAGTCTACAGGGATAAAGTGGTTAAAGGCCTGTATGTAACTTTGCGTTTACAGCAAAACTACGGCATGCCAGCAGTTATCAGCAACTGGAGCAGTCTGGTGTGTTTACCTGAGGAGAACCACACTGCCCTCTCAACATATTTTGGTGTTTACATTGTTTGTTTTGGTAGATGGGACTTTTTTGGGCTACCAAAACAGTGAAAACACCTAAACACAGCAAGAACAAGTGTTTCTGCAGGTAAACACCACCACAACAACATGTGGCTGATGAACTCTGATAATAGACGGAAATGATTGGTTAAAAAACCCCAAAATGTCTATTGTTTTATGTAAAACCAGCGCGAAGTCGATCGAGTGCTTTTTACCTGTGTATCAGGATACCTTCCATATGGTTTTCTCACATGAACAATATAAAATTGAGGTTGATTTTCACCGCAAATATAAACCTGTATGAATGAGGCATCAAAACAAAATATTATACTGATGCATTTTTGTATTTCTTTCTTTATTTTTTATTCTTATCTCTCTAATCTGTATCTATCGTGTGTTCATGGTGTCATAGTTGCTGCTATGACAACTGCATTTCCTCCACGGAGATCAGTACATTATCTCATCTTATTCCTGGAAGTATACTAGATAAACATGGAATCAGTACTCACAATTTTTACTTAAGTAAATGTATCAATACTGCAATATAGAAATACTCTGTTACAAGCAAAAGTCTGGAACAAAATGTACTTAAAGTACCAGAAGTAAAAGTACTCATTATGCAGAATGTCCCATTTCAAGTCTTCAAATATATAAAAAGAAATCTTCTGAAAATAGCAGATCTACAAGCTTCACAATGTGTCACGTCGCGACACATTATGAAGCTTGTAGAAATTAAATTGTTAATGTATGTTTATAATAACCAAAGTCCTAAAGTAACTAGTAACTTTTCAAATAAATCCAGCGCAGCGATAGTTCATGGAGCCACGGAAGTCAGCAGGCTACTTCTAATTATCTCTCCCCGGACCCCCCATTCATTCCCTAATAGTTAATATACTCCCACCAAATAGTCTGTTTCTCATTTGCTTCAAGCTAACTCTCACACGCCCACAGTACATCAGGCCATTTAAGCAGTCACTATTCTGCATTCAGCTTTAATATGGCTTTAATGTGACTTGGTAAGTGGGGCATGCACTTGCTGTGACAGTATTACCTCGCCCCCTTCAGACACCTAGCCCATTCTGACCTGAGATCAGATTCTAAAAATGTCTTCTACATCCTGACAGTTTTCTGAAAAAGCCGTTTCTATGTCAGTCGTTCTTCGATTTTTCAAAAATAGCAGACCTACAAGCGCGCCACTCGGTGGCGCGCTATGAGTTTGTAGATCTGCTATTTTTCAATAGCTAAAGCATAACATGATGCTAACACCAAAAGGGGTTTTCGCCCAAAATGGGCTAGAGGTCTTCTCACTGCTGGAGTGAAATGGAATGACCATAGGTGGGATGTTGTACAACTACCTTCAGGCTATGGAGGAACACGGAAGCAATCTGGCCTTTTCTGACGCATGCCTCCAAGTGAAACTTGACCTGAAAACAGAACCTTGTATTATCAGTGATCAACTTTTTCCACTTCAAGATCCCCTCAGTTTGTTATGCATTAGGCCACGGAACCCCCTTCGAACTCCTCAGAGTATAGTTTAACTCTGAGTTAACCAATGGGTCCATTTGGTTGCATTTGTTCACAGACAAAACTGGTCTATTTGTCCATTTGTTCAAAATGTGTGTCTTACATATAGTACAAGTTTATTTACATTGTTGCAGCAATAGTAACAGTAACAAATAAATGGATAAACAGACAAAGATAGGCGTAGAATAATGAAGAATAGCAGACAGATTGTATGACGCTGAGAGTTTGTGAAAGATGCTTGACTGTTTGACTCTGAGTAAGACGCAAGTCCAAACATCGGTCACCCCTGCTACATAATAATTACGTGCAGACCAGTCGAGCGCTCCAGTATTTCTTTCCTGAAGTGTCCAGGTATTATTCTCTCTGATTCAAGTTGTCCCTGTTGAGCACTGACGAGCCCACCTTCAGCGAGCTGAAGTGGGTTGACTTCTCTTCGTACCAGTATGTGAAAGATGTCAAAGTGTGTGTACGTTAAAGTCTTAGCACACATTCAGGTGCTTGAAGGTGTGTGTACATTTTGTACTTCAAAACGTGCTAGTGTTTAGAACAAGCTGCCTTTGCACACAGACATCGAGTGCTTGGTATAATGGTATGAGAGATTGCACAATATTGTCCAAATCTGATACCAATATACAGTATTACATTTGAGGCAGAGGTGGCCTAAGGGTTAGAGGAGCGCCCTTGTTGCCGAAAGGTTGCCGGTTCGATTCCCCAGACGGGACCCTGAAAAAAACAAAAACATTATTTTATATTTATATTGAACTCATTGCTGAATTTAAAAATAAATGTTTGTTTTGCTGGTGAAAATATAGATGGAAGCCCCCCTCAATCCCCATTAACAACTGACACTCTTAAACAAAGCGACAGAGACAGGTAGACTGGTTGCTCTGTGAGTGCTGCAAAGCTATTGCCATCACATTATTATTGTGTCATCAATATCGTTGGAAATAATCGGTTCAATAATGATATGGCATTTTTATGGCTGATATGGTCCATTTTGATGTGTTACCCATTATGTCGTGCATCTCTAGTTGGGATGGCTGTGGTCTTTGATAATCCTACGAGCTGCGTTGATACACTGGCCTAGATGCCCTGGATGGAGGGAAGCACGACCCCCTGCAATGCTTTACAGTTGAGGGCAGTGCAATGTCCATATACAGTACGTAGGCAATGCTGTATCAGTCAGTGGTGCCTCTGTAGAAGGCCTAGCCAGGACCGCGGTCCCCATGCAAAGCTTTTTTCAGACGTCTGCGGTGGAAGAGGAATTTCTGTGAACCCTCAGACTGCACAACCCATTTGTTTAAAGGAGAACCCTTTAAAGAAATCACATCCAAATCTTTGAAACTTTGAAACCGTATATATATTTTTTTTTTGGGGGGGTGGGGTTATGTGCAGGTTCCTGTGGGGCTTCAACGTAGTTGCTAAAAGGTTTGGGGGAAAGAAAAGCGGTTCTCTTTTTAGAAAAGCCATTCCAAAACCCTGCCGGGGATGGGAATAAATCACCAAAGGTATGGATTTAAAGAGCAGAAGAAGGGAAATCCCTCGCCACCCACCCCCGCTCCCCTGGCAAATCTCCCTGTGACTACACTGCATAAACCACAAAGTGTGTCCTTAACCCCTGCATAAATTCACCGGTGACTTTGCTACATTTCCATTCGGCCCAAACCCACTTCTGTTAGCGTCAGTAGCAGGACGACAGCCCTCCATTGCAATTCAAAACCTAAAAAAAACCCTACAGTTCAGCGAGACTTTTCCCCTCAGTGAGTTATCACCTCTGTTCAGGAAGGAGTGTGGACAGCTCCCAGTCCCCAATTAATCAGATGGCACTAATACAATTGTGGAGCAGGCCCCAGACACAGCCTGCCATCTATTAACTCAAATCTCCCGACGTCAGTCCGGCTGCCTCTCATTCCTTCTGGCAACGCCCGAACGCCGTGAACCCATGGGGCTTTTTACCCACAGACATGTGGATGGATACCCCCGTTCAAATCCTGTGAGCTCAGATGCTGGCCGTTATATAAATGGCTCCCATTTTGTGCTGATTGTTATTCTTCACCTGTGTGAAATACTGAAATCCCCTGCTGAGGGAGTGGGGGGTGAAGAGGCTGGAGAGACTGTTGCGTTCCATCATGGTTTCGGCCCCCCAGTATAGTCTGGCGAGTCAGACTGTTGCCTCCCACAATTTCCAAATGCTGCCGTCATACAGTCTGGAGAACGGAAGCTTGTGGAATCATAAAAGATTCAAGCCATCCCAACAGCAGACTGCTTGACATGCTGCCGTGCCGCATTGAAAACGGTTTGGCCGTCTCAAAGCTATACTGCTACTGTTGCTTTTCCAGATTCAAATTAAAAAACGGTGAAAGTAGCAGATGTAGTATGATCAAGCAGGGCAGTCATTTACGAAAAAACACAACTTTAGGGGGTTTCTGCCCAACGGCAACAATATTGTAAGTTATCTATAGTCTAAGGCAGGCTTGCTTGAGTTGTTGAACATAATACTTGTCAATTGCAATTATAAACTAGAAAAGAAAATGCTCTCATTCTCTCCACCACCATCAAATAACTCTTCCAAGATGATCGCTGAATTCCCTTAATGCTTTTTCAAGTGGCTCACCTTGAGGTTCGCGTCTCACAATGGCACCGCAGACCCATACTAATGTTACTGCACAGATTATCTCTGACACACACACACACACACACACACACACACACACACACACACACACACACACACACACACACACACACACACACACACACACACACACACACAATCATTTCTGCTGATTTCTGAAGTGAGCAATTAAAGGCTGCAGTCTCTACTGAGTGAGGGCTGATTAAATATACTCACACAAATCATGTTGTCATCACACTCAATGGGAGCTCTCAAAACTATGGACGTGGAGAAGCAGCGCTCAGTTTCTGTCTGGAACAAACACCCAGGAAACTGCAGGCCTGCTACTGCTAGATGTCTCGGCTCATTTAAATCAAAGACGAGGACCTTTCAGTTCGCCAGTTGCCTTTTATTCAGGCGTTTGATTGATTTATTCTGCTGCACTCTCATATTATTCTCTTTTTTTATCAGTTTTATTTGACCTTATTATTTTTTTATTGGGTTTTTTTGTATTATGTTTGAGCAGCTCAGTGGCCTTGTGGTGAAAATGTCCACCCTGAGACAGGGAGGTGGAGGTTCCATACCCCGGCCGGGTCCTACCAAAGACTATAAAAGTGCTACCCAATGCCTCCCTGCTTGGCAAAGTGCTGAGTGTGTGAGTCCCTGCGACATGCAAGCGTCATGTCCAGTGGACATACAGGACGGCTACTCACCTACATACTGTATGAGCAGTGGTGGAAAGTAATTAAGTACATTTACTTAAGTACAATTTGAAGCTCACAATGTGTCGTGATGCAACACATTGTACTTACAATTTTGTGTATACTGTAGCACTTTGAATGGCCTTGTTGTTTAAATGTGACTGTACTCCATGGCAGAGGACTGTGGTTTTACTGGGCACCCTATCCCAGTGACCAACGGTTATTATTATCCTCAGTGGTCCATAGTTCATACATTCATTTGCACTTTGGATGTACTTTTCACCAAACTGCATTATTCTGCTTGGTGCATACTGTAATTATGTTCCTCAGCATAACCCATGGCCACGTCATACATATGGACATACATAAACATCAGCTTATTAATCACTGGCTTTTTCCATGGTGGGTCAGGGTTATTGTGGCTTAGCTGCATTCAGCTGCACTTAAAAGGCTATCAAAATGTAAATTGCTGTAATTTTCCAACCCAGAGCACGATCCAGTGCATAATGGATATTTATTATTTGAAGCGCCGTCTATAAGGTTGGCATAATGCATGTTTCATCGTTTCATAATGATGTTAGTCGCAGCACCTTTCATGACATATGTACAATCCCTCTGTGCTTTGTAACACCATGACAAGGACAGTTGTGCAAGATTTTATAATACATCACCAATAATGAATTATAAATGAGATATCAATTCATAATGCCATCATTCCCTTTGCAAAATGATGTGTTCCTTGACTGCATGCATGCATTGCAGAATGAATACCCCAATAACAAAGTCATATTCAGAGAAAGCACCATTGAGATCGACATTGAAATAGCAGATATACAAGCTCATATAGTGCGTGAACTTGTAGCGCGCAAACTTGTTGCATCGCTAGAGAGACAAGGTCTGTGCACTTAGCATTCTCACAGTGAAACCCCCGGTGGGTTAGAGAAACCTTCTGGAAGTGCTTACCGAACGTCTGTGAGAGCAGCTCCTCACCAGCAGCACCATGCATCTCTGAGAACAGGACAGACTGCTGAAATCATACTACAGCTCATTATTCTACACGTCTGTTTGTCTGTCTGTCTGTCTGTCTGTCTGTCTGTCTGTCTGTCTGTCTGTCTGTCTGTCTGTCTGTCGCGGTTCGAATCCACCGCGATGCATCCGGCTTCGTCGAGCGTCTACACGAACAAAGTGAAAACACGTGCATTTTGCTGTGACCTACTGGACGTTCAGCAGCATCTACTGTAAATAGGAGGTGCGGGAGGAGTAGGATGAAGGCTCTTTGTCCTCCTGGTGGACAACAGTGACAACACATGTGTGGGGGGAATCGGCGTAACTATAAATGGGGGAGAAAGAGGGTTAAAAAAGAATAAATAATAATAATCCTAACTAGCTGAATGTTTTTCTAATTGGTCCTCACAATCTCTATTTCTCAAATTGTACTTGTGGCACGCGCAAACACACACACACACACACACACACACACACACACACACACACACACACACACACACACACACACAGACACACACAGACACACACACACACACACACACACACACACACACACACACACACACACACACACACACAGTACCTTAGTGAATGCTTCAAAGCCCCCACTAAGACTATACTAAAAGCAGTGCATGCTGCTGTTCTACAAAGGGGCTGTCATTCCCATTTCTATTCTAATGGCTGCCTTTAATGTCACCTCACTGCTACGTCTGTTGCCACAGTATTGTATACCTCTATGTATTCATCAAAGTGTGATCATGCAGTCAGACTGATCAATGAAACGGATCAATAAAACGTATACCATATCGTCTCTGTCGGATGGAAATTAACCTCAATTAACCTTACTTTACCGTTACTTAACTGTTACTTTAAATTATAAAACGGCTAAATTAGCAGATCTACCAAACCCGTTTCGAGCTCCAAGATCTGCTACTGTTGAGGCTTTTGTTGATCATGTAATTTGCGAAGAAACACAACAAGTTAGAATATGGAGATAAGAGGTTGTTTACTATACTACTACTGCATGCTGTATACCGAAGTATAACGCAATCAATTTGGATGGATTTGAAGGCAGTGTAGCCTGGAAATGTGTTTGCCTAGAGTTTGTTCAATTCCTTGAGTTGTCTTACATTTTTCTTGTGAGATATTTCACACAGCATCTGATTTATACTTTGTCACAGTACGGTGAAAGGCCCTTATTATATCAAATTGAACGTTTGTTTTATTGAAAAGGTTACACTGTATAGCTTAAGTACTGTACTTTCATACATTTTTGAGATTATGTGTACTTTACTTGAGTATTTCCAATTTCCAATACTTTTACTTCTACTCCACTACATCTCGGATCCAAATACTGTACTTTTACTCCACTACAATTATTTGAAAACTTTAGTTACTAATTACTTGGACGATTTTGATTATTATTACAAAACATACATTAAGCAATTCAGCCCTATATACATTTCGGCCATTTGCAAATAGGCGATCTACAAGCCCACAATGTGTCGAGCGATGTGTGAGCTTGCAGATCTGCTATTTGTAAAAGATATATAGAAAAAAAGGCGGCGATCCATATACCTGCCCTGATGAAGACTCCTGTGAGTGGAAACATGTTGGCTGTTTTTGAGGGGCGCGGTGGCACAGTCGGTAGTGCTGTCACCTCACAGCTAGAAGGTCCTGGGTTCGATTCCCGCTGGGGGCGCTATGTGGGTGCTGGGGGCGGGTTCCCTCCTCCACGTCATCAGTGCCCATACCTGAGGCAGAGTTGGCGAAAGGGCTTTTCTATTGTGTGGAGTTTGCATGTTCTCCCCGTGTCCCCTAGGGTAGGTACCCTCACAAAACCATGCAGTAATCCTGGTCTCTAAAACTACCTCCCCCTGGCCAGCCGGGGCGCCTGATGGAGGGGAAAGGAACTGGTTGGAATAACGTGTTCCTTCCACGCGCTACGTCCAGCCAGGGAAATTCCCCCCTATCAAGGGGAAAAGAAGCAGCTTGGACTCCTCATGCATAGAAGGAGGCATGAGGTCAGTCCTCTGTCCTTTGTCGAGATATATTTATATATTTGAATACTTGGAACATTCTGCACAATGAGTACTTTTACTTTTGGTACTTCATGTACATTCTGATGCCAAAACAATTCTACATTGCAGTATTGATACTTTCACTAGTAAAAATTGTGAGTACTTTTTCCACCACTGACAGTATAGGTGTATACACTATGGCACACGACACTGAAGTACGACGACAGAGACATAAATTAGGCTTTAGCCCGGTTGCAGCTGTTCAAGGAATTAGGCTTTAGCCCGGTTGCAGCTGTTCAAGGAACAGGTTGAAGTCGAGTCAGAAGGAGTTATTTTTGAGCTACAATCCCCTGCTGTGTGTTAATTAAGACAGCAGGAGGAGGCCTACATATGGCCGAGGCGGTGGTGTGTTTGTTTCGTGAGCGTGTGTAACCTGTGTCACTGAGGATGTTGGGTGGCATAATGAAGAGGAATTGTTCCCTGTCCTCTTCCATTACCCATTATTTCACTGTGCGATGCAGGCTGTGCAAATCCATCATATCGCCTGAGTTAATTATGCATAGGTCATTTTGCCACGCACGGACAAAAGCGAGAAAATGCTTTGCTTTGCTTTTCCGAGCCGTGTAAACAGCGTGCTTTTAAGTGTCCCATACATGCATTATGCAGTCCGCAAATTGTAGTAATATGCATTACCAAGAATTAACTACTTTTTACAATTTTATTTATACATTTTCAGGTTTAAAGACAAGACATACTTTACAAACAATCACATCACATACAACCCTTAGCATGCAGGCCTATATGCCACAGTGAAAATGGCATATCTACAAGCTTGCAACGCTGTGACCTCATAATGTGACCTCATAATGCAAAGATATTCAGTTTAGAGCAAAACACAGGAGATAGAGCGGAGCCCCGCGGGACTCTAATCTGGGCTTACACCAGCCAGGGGGTCCCCAGCTAAATGAGTTAAAGGAGAATTCCATGCTTTCTTACATTTCTTACCTTTCTTTGTAGTCGTTACGTCCCCACCAAAGAGTTCCAGGTGTTTTTTGGTGCAAAAACTCCTTATTGGCTATTTCCCCTACCATAAGCCCTCAATGAATTGCATTGCATTGAATGGGAATTGAATGGGGCTATGGGGTGTTGTGCTAATTCGCTTATTCCCATCGAAATAAGTAGTAAAGTGTGCCGCTTGGGTTATTATTTACATTATGAAGAGAGGATATATACAAAACAATTAACAATAATTTTGAGCGATGGAAATGAGCGAATTAGCACAACACCCAATAGCCCCATTCAATTCCCATTCCATTCAATGCAATTCATTTAGGGCTTATGGTAGGGGAAATAGCCAATAAGGAGCTTTTGCACAACATAACACCTGGACCTCTTTGATGGGGACGTAACAACTACAAAGAAAGGTAAGAAAGCCTTTTAGTATGGAATTCTCCTTTTAATATTAAGTAACAATGTAACAATAATCAGAATCTACAACATAACTAGTGTTATTGGAGTAAAACAAAGTACAATATTTGCCTCTGAGATGTAGTGGAAAATAAGCAAAAGTATTGAATGTTGTAAGAGTGTTGTAAATGTTTCTATATCCACCATGTTGTTTCATTTGGACGTATCATGTATGAATCATGGTTATATCTGTAAAACCACATGGGCAATACTGGATGTGGCTTGTTGTAGATAACATGCATGTCCCCCGTAGGCAGTGGTGTAAAGTAACTAAGTACATTTACTTAAGTACTGTACTTAAGTACAGTTTTGAGGCGTTTGTACTTTCCTTGAGTATTTCCAACTTCCAGTACTTTTACTTTTACTCCACTACATTTCAGATGCAAATATTGTACTTTTACTCCACTATTTCTCCACTACAATTACTTGAAAACTTGAGTTATTATAGTTACTTTGTAGATTTTGATTATTATTACAAAACATGTATTTTCCACTTCAGCCCTGACAATTTGAAAATAGACGATCTACAAGCACACAATGCGTCGTGATGCGATGCATTGTGAGCTTGTAGATTGGCTATTTTCAAAAAAGAATTGGCTAGGTGGCCCACAGGCCCAGCGGTCATCCAATCAGGATAGAGATGGGCCTTCCGCCAATCATGATCGAGCGGGGACGGGCCTTAAGTGTGCGTGCAGTTGGCCTGTTGCGTGTCGCCCCACTGTAGTGCGTGCATGTGCACATCTTGTTACCGGGGTGGACCGGGTTTCACCCAAAATACTCCTTCAAGCTGGGAACTTATAAAGGCATATGAGTCACATCTGCAAATGAAACATGGCATCATACTTTGTGTGCAAAGAAAGTTGTAAGGGTCCGGGCCACCAGGGATCTAAATGGACCTGTACGGCTCTGTACTGAGAGTGTAAAAATGGAACCAAATTAACCCTTAGCGGGCTCTCAGATTAATTAGCACTAAGGATTTTAATAATGTGATGAAACTGCATGGGGTGAAATTAGAAGGTTGAGAATCACTGTGTTAGACTGCTCCACCATACTGTAAGTCAATAATGTAAAAATTAATACATCATCTCTGTCGAGGTGGAACTGGAAAGCTCATATGTCCAAAACTGTTACTTTTCACGATTGAAATAGCAAAAGCAGCAGATCTACAGTGCACGCTCGAAACAAACTTCGAGCCGTGCTTCGAGCTTGCGGATCTGCTAGGCTACGTATGCCTTTGTACGCGTGGCGCTGTAAGTAGAGCATTAATTTAGCCTACAACTAAAATGTAAAATGTTAGAATATGGAGATAAGAGGTTTCTGCCCGACAGAGTGCAGAAACACCGGCCCTCTAGCTGAGTGTGTTATCAATAGACCTTGTAAGTTTGGTTTTAGTACACACTGTCAAGAATTTAACATAAATTTGGTTGAAACTTCATTTTAACAAGCACTGTACTGTATGTGGGCCACCGCTGGAGAGGACCGACTTCTGAAAACCTTACAGTAGGAGAATGTTTGATCACTCTGATGAAGAGCCCATGCACGTACATGCTGCAAATCTTTATTTTTTATTTTATAAATTCCAGCTCACTGTCGTACAGTATTTATCAGCAATGAGGTATTTTCAGTTGTGGAAAGAAGTATTCCGATTTATTCAATGCCCATGTAATGATTCGATTTGATTCAATTGAGCTCTATTGGCAGAGTTTTGGAATATAAACACAAGGTTTATGCATTGCAGGGGACTGTTTTTTTGCATGGACGTGCTGTTTGTTTGGCCGTTTGTACTTTGTAGTGTTCCGTTAGAACCTTGTCACACTAGTCAGTTTGTATTCACTGGCTTTGGGTTCTGTTATGAGGGGCTTTTCTTTTCTTTTTGTCTCTCCGGAGGCAAAAATGTCCTACTTTTCTGTTTCCCGAGAGATAAGATATGAAGTCAGATGCGTCTTGGGGTAATCCCCAGAGGGCCCTGGCACATTCTGTCTTGTCGAGGAAGAGCGGGCTTGACATTGTGGATAGATAAAATTTGCCATAATCTAATTCCACCATCTGGTGCGACGCATTTACCATTATGACAACATGAAGCGCAGCCTGACCTTAATATTGCCTCAGAATAGATATGATATAATGGATATAATCTGCATTCTGTACAGTTACAGAGCAGACACTGTTTTTGATTGTGTCTGTGTTGAAAACAACGGGACAATGTTGATCCATTGCAGATAAAACAGCATATTATTACCTGAGTGAGGGGTATGATGTTGGGAGACCCGAAACCCAGATGACCGTGGGATACATCACTGAGGATACGTCCTCCAATGCACAGAGGCTGGGCCTGGTGAGACATAGGAGGGCCCCGGACAGGAGTCAACCCAACATAGCCTCGGAAACCCAGACGCACGCGCGCACACACACACACACACACACACACACACACACACACACACACACACACACACACACACACACACACACACACACACACACGTGTACTTGTGCACAGGTGTTCCCAAGAGAGCACGTCTACTAATAGCACAGAAAAGGTCTCTCTCTCATTCTGTCACTCCGCCATAAGTGCACGTACACACACATCGCAAACGTGAGCGCACACACACACGCACACAATGCACGTTTTCAATCAGCAATCCAATCAAACACCAGTCAAGCAGAAAAGGCTTGCAGAGAGTTGTTAAACTCTAAGTGTGTGTGTGTGTGTGTGTGTGTGTGCGTGCACGCTTCAGTACAGTTTGCCACCAATCTTTTCTTCTGCTTTTTCACACGTCCTTTTACATCAGACAAAGTAAACATCAGTAAGGTTTTCTTTTTTCCCCGGAATTGACTGGCAGAAAGGTTACAGTATGTGCGTGCATCGAGACCTTCTTGCAATTGGAACGTTCCGATTTTTTGTGTGTGTTTTTCATTTTGCCAACTTACAGGTCAGCACAAAACAGGAGATAGAAACCGCAATATCAGCGAGATAATGCTTGCTGCTGTGAGCGCGTATTATCAAACAGTAGACGAGTCCGTCAACCATGTTACCACGCAGTCCTGAAACCCTCAGTGTTTGTAACTCCGGGGAGTGTGCAAATGGAACCAAATGGAGCGAATACCAGAACACTCGCCTCAAAGCCTGGGCACAATTCCGACGAACTCTGGGTGGTCTCTACCTGGTATTCCTAAACGTAACCTCAGTAAACTATGGCTAAACCTAACTCTATTCCTAAACTTAACCTCAGTAAAACTATGCCTAACCATAAACTTGTTTCTAACCTTATCTTCAGTTAAACCAATACAATACTTATCCGCCTCACCGAGCGGTTGGCGGAAAATAAATTGGGACAAGGGTGTTTTTGAGGAGAACATTCCGGTTGCCAATGTGGTTCCATTTGCACACTCTTCGGAGTTACGCAAACAATGCCTTTGCTGTGAAAATGAACCCAAGTCCCCCCCCCCCCCCCTGTACTCATTAACATTTAAATAGAAGCGTTCACGTCAACCGTTTTTTTGTACACGTTGCAATTCTTTGGCTGCCTGAGTTCTGCAATCATTTACTCATCTTTGCTCATAACTCGCCTGTACTTTCATGCATTGCAAATTCTTTTTTTGTTTGTGTTTTTTCCTCTCAAGATTGTGTTTGCATTGAATACCAGTCAGTATACTTTTAAGGTCACTGCTCTTTGACAAGCTCAAATTATCTATGCTCAAAGGGCATAGGCCCCTTTTGTTTTAAGGAGTAAAGCCCAAAGGGCATAGACGCCTTTTGTTTTAGTGAAAATTCCACCATTTTAGCAGTTATGGCAGATCTGTGCTTTCGTTTATCACAAACTTCGGCAATATGGGGCCGTGAGGATCACTTAGGAACTGCGTGCAACTAATTTACTATGAAAACCTGCAATACCCCATCGTCTGTTGGTCACGCCTCCTGACATCACACCTCCATATATGGTCACAACACTGACCTCATCTAACCATGGATAACCATACATGGGATGAAGCACATGACATCATCATGAATGGAGCACGTGACATCATCAGAGATGGAGATCCCTGATGTGATCAAAAATAAGTCAATTCATGGAGATCCTTAATGTGATCAATATTGGCCAGCAAAAACAATCTGAGTACTTCCACCACTGCTGAGACTCAGAAATGTGGTGCAAGGTTGCTGCATCGATCAAATGCAATCTTCCTGTTGTCTGTTAACACATTAAGTCCTGAGGCCGATTCTACAAATGACATCTAAATCTGGTTCTCAAACCTTTTCTTTGTGTGCCAAGGACCCCCCAGAACGATATGTATTTGGCCATCGGAAAATGTTTTGTGCTCCCCAGAATAGAAGATTTATGTAAAAAAAAAAAATGCAGATGTACAAGCTTGCAGCGTGGCAGAAAGTGACACTTGGTGAGCTTGTATACATCAGCTATTTGAGAGTGTTCTAAACCAATTTCCTATAAATTATGTTGCTATGATAGCTAGATCTAAAATCACACAGATGCTTTCCCGGTTTAAATAGGCTAAATAAGGATAAGGGTATAATGTAATGAACAAATTGTTACACGAGAATTCATCACTGCCCTTGGTAACCAAGCTCAGGCAATAATCTATATTTACTGTATATATCTGGATTGATTTCCTTGGCTGTACTATGTACTATTCAAAGTCCAGCACAAACTTCAGTAGATGTTGTCTATTTAGATTTCCAGGCCAAATTCCTATTTAGTATTTTTGCTGTGGAGTTGTTTTTGTGCCAATTACCTGGAGAAGAAAATCCAATTCAATTTCCTTATGTGAGCAAAGGTACTTATGGCCAATAGAATAGATTCTCGTTCCAATGAGCGGTGAAAGGGGAAACAGATAAACAGACAGAATGAGAGGGAAACGGAGAGAAACGTAGATAGTGAAACAGACAAAAGAGTTTATCGTCTCTGTCGGGTGGAAACCTCATTATGTCCAAAACCGTTCCGACTCGGATTCCAAAACAGTAAATGTTGCATATCTGCTACTCTTGATACTTTTCTGTGCCACTGTAGTATAAACAAGAATGGCGTTAATTTACGACTAACAAATCAAACTCAGCTGGGCCAAGACGTGGGCGGTGGGCCTGGGCCAACAGAAAATGGATTCAGTTACTATTATTTGCGTCCACATTCTGAGGAATTTAATTTAAAATAGAGACTTGGTTCTCAAAGTTTCTCATCAAGTTCAGCTGTGATAGGGCCTTTTTCTGTTCACACTGTAGTCTGTTCTTATAGGACTTGGACATAACAGGAGATCCGTCTACATCAAGCCTAGAGGGCTCAAATGTAATGGCAAAGGGTGAAGTGATCCTGGAGCGTTTTGTGGTCACAGCAACTTGCAATGGGCCTGGTCTTCAAGATACTCGAGACAACAGGGACACCCATGTACCGTCAGACTACTTCAATAACATGAAGGACACACACAGGCACAACACCAGAGGGCGCTCCACTGATCTCACCCAACCCACACTCGGCATGGGGGTTAAGTCCGTTCTATTGCTACAGGTATGTCACCACAATGTGGAATGCCCTACCAACAAACATCAAAAAGTGTGACTCCTTGTCTTTACCCTCCTGTCCGCAATTTGTATGTGGTGCTAGAAAAGTCTTCTAAACTTAACACCAGAAATGACCCCATATGTACAGTATGTTTACTGTACACACGTTTATTGCTACTAGTGTTGATGTCTGGTACGTATGTTATTGTATGTCTTTAAATGTCTTGATGAATTGAATACACAGGACCACAATGGAACAGCTGTCACGACGAAGGAGACCGGGCGAAAACATTACTTGCGCGCTCTGCTTGCGCAAGTAACAAGCCCTTGGGGATTTTTGTGTTGCCATTGTACAATTGTACCACTGTACTATTTGTAAACTGTTACATATAGTATTCAATCAATCAAAAGTCCCTAGACTCTTCTCCTTCCTGACTCTGGCCTCCCCTCTCAGTCAGGAGAGTAACTTCCCACTTTCCACCACAGTCTGGAACTACTCTTTGGACTACACTACGCCCCATAGCACTGCAAATTCTTTGTATCAGTACTTGTCTATTTTGATGTGTATATGCTATTGGTGTTGGTTAATTCACATTGATACAATGTCACTGTTTCTCAACATCTGGTCTGGGGCCCACCAGGGGTCCAGATTGACTTTTATAGGCTTCTAATAAGTGTAAACCAAGGGTGCATTTGTGTCCATTTCTACACTCATAATTACATATCTGTAAGGGTGCACTTGGTTCCATTTGTACACTCTCAGAGTTACAGACGTGTAAGGGTCCATTTGTACCCTGTGGTGGTCCTCAGACGCGACATTGAGCATCAAAATACTATGTTACAGTAGAAATTACAGGGTTCAAAGCCCATAGTATAGCTCATGTGACACTGTACCAAGGAAGAGGGTGTAACCCTCTCATTGCAGGCACTGCCGAAAACAAGCGATTCCTTATGTCTCGCCTCCTGAATAGCTTCCGGTATGCCTTGATGTGGAGATACACGCATGACTGTGTATCCCTTCTTCCAACCGTTTTGCGATAGACGCTAGCAAGGGTTCGAACCCGGATTAAATGAATCTGCATCCCTGTAAAAAATCAGGGTTGAACCCACCATTCCACATTGGATTAGTGTGAGTGGGTAAAATAGATTATAACCATTTATGTCTATGTAGCTGATCGACCACAATGGAAACTTTTCTTTGTCTTTTTTGTCTGATCCATTTGGCATTTTTAACTCTATGTACTTGTATACTTGTCATTTGAAATGCAACGGTTCACTGCCATTGAAGAGTATACTCATCATTTCAGGTTTCATTGATTACATTAGATCGATCTCTTCGCCAACGTATGAATGGCTCTAGGTTGCTAGGAGACCAATAAAACTGGAAATGAACCGGAAAAAAGCCCACCCATCTGACCACTTAACAGGGTTTTAGTGTTATACGTATTATAGTACTATATGTATACTATAGATGAGTGTGGGTCACATGCATAGCATACTAGGAAATATTGGCACTAAATTGTAACTGCGATCTTTGTTGTTTAGTTGTCGGCTGTTGAGCTTGTCTTCACCAATAATCTGGAAAATCTGAGATGGATGCGTTTGGGAGTGGACGCGGTGGAACATTTTAGGATGACCGACTGTATGCTTCTCTCAAACTCATAGAATCATGCATATGTTGGCGAAGAGCGCGCCCTCTAGCGTAATCACTGGAAACACCAGATGACATAGATCTGCGTCCATGGCAGTCAAGCATTGGATTGATCGATAATTTCTCTGGAAGCGAAGACCCATGCAGCCACAGAAATCCACCACTACATGAGGCTTCAGGAATTGCCTTGAGGGAATGTCATGCCCAATATCATTATCCCAATGGGATAATGATAGGAGCGTCCACGCCACGGTCCTGGGAGAATAATAACGAGGGTGTATTGACGAAGATACCACTAATCCTATCACCACTATAGCAACAGTTAGTTACAAGCTACAAAACAGCCACATAATTAAAATGTTCATCTTCATGGGTGTTTGGTCCGACGTACTAACAGTCCGACAGGCATTAGTCCGACACCGTACCCAAAACCCTAACCTCACAGGGAAGTCACGGGTTAGTTCTAACCTGCCACGGCTTAGTTGTAACTGGCCACGCATGTCGGGAGCGACGGTGTTGTTGGACTATTCCCACTCTTCGTCGTCATCTTCTTCTTCTTCGTCGTCTTCTTCTTCTTCGTCTTCTTCTTCCTCATCTTCTTCGTCGTAGTTGTCATCATCCATCTCATCGTCACTATCATTATTGTCCTCTTTCATGTCGCTGCGCTCCAGTGGTTCTTTGGCTGACTCATTGGGATCTATTTTCTGACTTTTCTCCTGCACAAAGGTCTCACACAGGTTCTTCAGAGCCAGGTTACAGGGCGGTGATTCTATTTTATTTACTTTCTTACAAACTGGACACACTTGTTTCCCCTTATGTTTCCACCATTCCAGAACGCAAGCCTTACAGAAGCTGTGGCTACATAACAGGATAACGGGATGTTTAAATATGTCCCAGCACACTGGACAAGAAAAATCCTCCTTCTCCTTATCGTCATCATCATCATCCTCTTTCAAGAGTTCCGCTTTCAAGAGCAGTGGTTTTTTGACTGCCTCCTTGGGGTCTATTCTCTGACGCTTCTGTATGAAGCCCGCACACAGGTTCTTCAGAGCCAGATTTAATGGTGGATGCTTTCTTTTGTTTGTTTTCTCGCAAACAGGACATTTCTTTTTCCCCTTACGTTTCCACCAGTCCTGCAGACAGGCCTTACAGAAGCTATGGCTACAGAGCAGGATAACGGGATGTTTAAATATGTCCCCGCACACGATGCAGGAAAAATCCTCTTCTGAGAAAGATACCTGGGAGGCCATTTGACCGGTCTCTCGGTGTGGCTGCAAACACTGGTGAAGACAGGAAATCAGCCTGTCAACCCCCTCTCTTATAGAATGTTTACGTTAAGTTTATTTGCTCCTAACAATCTTGGTTCTCGTTAAAGTCCCACTCTCAGTACATTACACCTGGGTCAGTATTGCAGTAGCAATAGCGGTGGAAAGACCATGTGCCATGTCTTTGTTTTGGTTTCCCTAGAAATAGTCCCATTTGGAGTGTCATCACGGTGATGTCACAGCATACCCATTCAGGGATTATGATATACCCAATCCCTACCTCTCGGCTACCCTCTCTCTCTCCCCCTCTGTCACTCCTCCCCCCGCCCCCTCTATCTGCCACATATATGTGCCACAGGGGACACCTGTTATGCAATGCTCAGCTAATCGCTGCGCAGAATGGCACACCTTCCAGCTAATCACAGTGGCTAATCACAGAGGCAATATCAGTGCCATACATGGGCATTTTTCAGCGCACCGAAATGCAGCAATTCTGTCCTCAACTTTTGAGGACACTACTAAAAATTATGAGTTACTAGTAACGTCCAGTTCCTTCCCGTTTAGGTACCTGTACCTAAACAGCAAGGCTACTAACTGGGATTTCCCTGGTCAGGCGCCATCTTCCGTGATAGCCTCGTTCGAGCCGGCCAGTATTGACTGTCAGCACTTTGATAGGAAAAACGAAGCCATCCACTTGTGCCCTTGATCCCATCCCAACCAAACTTTTCAAAGCTACCTCCCACTGTCTCTCCCAGGATACAACTAATATAATAAACTCTTCCATCCAATCAGGTATATTCCCCAAATCCTTTAAAATGGCCCTGGTAAAACCTTTGCTTAAGAAGCCCAATCTGGACGGCACTGATCTACACAATTACAGACCCATATCCAACCTCCACTTCCTCAGTAAACTCCTTGAAAAGACAGTTTTTAATCAACTTCTCATTCATCTCAACAAAAATAACATTTTAGATTAATTTCAATCAGGTTTCCGATCCCACCACCACTAAAAGTAGTCAGTGACCTCAGAATGGCAAGTGATAAAAAAAAGTTTTGAATTTGCACATAGCGCAGCAGGCAGCAGGAGGTTGCTTTACTGATAACGAGCGCTTCCATACTCTGATACTTAGAAAATAATGATCTGCAAGGAATTTCTTGACAGGGAGTAGCTCATAACATGTCTACGGTGGATTTTTATGAAACAAACACTTTGAAAGAGGATAATTCATAAGCTTTCCCTACAGCTGCAATGTTGGTGAGTTTGATGTTGTTTAATATAATTAGATAGGACTTTTCTGTTTGGATACATGGGCTGTCTATGGGAAGTAGCACCTTGCTGGCAAGATGGATGTGGTCTGAATAAAGACAATAGCCTATTTTGCTGTCACTTGCACTTCAGCTTCTCAGCTTATCAGCTTCATACATTCCTTTTATATTCTAGAGGTGCATTTGACAGTTATACACCCATTACCCTCGTGGTGATCTGGTACAGGCTTCTCCATTAGGTATTTACTCTTAACGGCAACTCTTAACCTCTATCTAATAATAAATCTCTATCTCCTGCATGGCATGTCCTTTGCAACCATGGTAAAGCTTAGCACAGTGGCTGGCTCTCTATCTTTGTGTGCAACATTGTGCCATGATTTATCACTTTTATTTTGTAATGTTTTTAATATTGTGTTTTATTGCCCACAGGACCGACTGCCAAAGCGACTAGGCTAGGTTTTGTGGGTCATAAAGGATACCGTTGCTGGGAAACGGCTGTTTAGCTCCCGTCTGTGATATTTATTAGAACGATTACAATCCTGAGGTGCCTTACCCTTTTCATCGAATAATAAAGTCGTGGTCAAAGTGCTTTACTGGGTATATATCTGATCGGTGCTTGGGGGGGGGGGGCACTTCTTGGGTTCTTTGCTCGTATTTGTCGTTTAAGTTTGCTTTTGTTATTTTGCTATGCTGGTTGTTTATGTATACCCCTGAACCTGGCCTGGAAGCGTGCAGTGTGTATCCATCTCTGTCTCCAGCCAACTGTCTAGAAAGGTTCTCATGCACTGAGATATATAGTCTTTGTACTTTGTACTCCAGCCCAGTGGTTTTACAACTTCTTGTGGCCAGCATGGCACACCAGCAGTGGGAAAGTCAAAACCTCTGTTTCAGCCAGAAATTGTAAAATAAATGCCTAAATTGTAATCATTTGGCTTAGTCCAATGGGTTTTATCTGGTAGGGGGCATCTAGAGTTTTGCTGTGTGTGAGTGCCTCGTTATGGAGTGCATCTGGGTCACTTTCTTTTAGGTAGTGTTATCGTCCTAATTCTGCCCTGCATGCATTATTTTGTGTTTTTCGCTGCAGGGTCCGGAGAATGGATTTGCAGAATT
Organism: Protomyctophum parallelum; assembly: GCF_964188405.1. Classification (NCBI taxonomy): domain Eukaryota; kingdom Metazoa; phylum Chordata; class Actinopteri; order Myctophiformes; family Myctophidae; genus Protomyctophum; species Protomyctophum parallelum. Next base: position 14,272,774 of record NC_139717.1, read on the forward strand.
CTGTGTGTAGGGTCTCGGTTTGGTGTTTATCCCATTTTTCAAGGTCATGGTTTGCGCACGCACACACACACACACACACACACACACACACACACACACACACACACACACACACACACACACACACACACACACACAAAGGGGCGATTGCAAAATTCTCTGCACTCCTGCCAGAGATAATAATCAAATATGTTCTCACAGAAGGAGCGGAACAGATCAGAACGTACAGAGGATTCTCTCTGTGTTTGTACTCAGTTAGAATCCTGTAGGTCTATCATTTCCTTGCTGTCGACCCTCGTAGCGTTGATGTAAAATGTTCTAGTGCCACTGAGGTGTGAAGAGGCCCATAATTCCATTTCAGACGTGATTGGAACTGCCGTTCCTGGAGGGAGTATATCTCCTGGATTCCTCCAGACATGCACTGACATGACAAAGGGCAGTTTTCCACCCATTGGTTTGTGAATTGTGACATTTTTCTCTGTCCCTTTTGGCTTCCAGAGGGGACATCCCCTCCCCAAAGCCCAGGCATGCAGTTCTATCTTTCTTTCGGCATGAAACAACATATGTCTTTTATATCGGGGGGTTCCCAAGCAATGGGCTGGGAGCCATTTTTGGGCTGTGGGTCCGTTTTCAATTTCATTACCTACATCTACATTTCCATAAAATAGTTTGAGATGATTCATTCTTAAAGGGACATTTCACCGCTGGAAGAAACTGCAGTCACTCAATGTTAATATTATTTATTTGTATATAGATAACGGTAGCACAATTTGAAAATATGTGAAGTCTGTGTGTTTGAGTCTGTGTGTTTGACTATAGGGTTTGACTGGATAGCTGAGTTCCTACAATGACCATAATGCTTTGGTGCACTGCCCCAGCTTGTGGAGAGAGGGAGGCTGCGTGGAGGTGTGACTTGTAGTCCAGGAAGGAAGTGATACCACATGACAAATTTTTGTCATGAACATGGCGTCATGACTAAAATATCTAAACATTACACGCATAAAAACCCCATAGGAAAGTGTTTCTTGTGTCCTAAACATCATTAAAATAAGATCTGGTTGCAAAAGGAGGGCCCCTAATATTATTCATGTAGGTTTGGGAATATCTTTTCCCAAAACGGTGCGTTCAACCCCACTTTGAGAACCACTGCCCCAAATTAATGTCTCCACCATGCAGAGGTATCTAGTCTTTGAAGAAAAGCAGATCGATTGAAAGAGTTTTACAAACCTGTAAATGAAAATGAACTCTGGGCAATAAAACTGTTTAATAGAATGTTCTGGTGACAAACCTGCCTCTGTCCACCTGTGCGACAGAGTTCTGACTCTTTCCACTTTCCACCTCTGTGGAAAGGCATTTTGTTCATTCTACATTGTAGCCATTTAAACGATACATTTTGTTGCACAGCACATCTCTTTCTGAGATTGCCTTTGAGATTGATAGATAGTTTTGCTGAAGTTCTTCGCCTATTATGGCATGCCCAGAACACCAGGTTCATGTGGTTAAGAAGGGATTTAAGAAAGGAGTCGGTGCCTGAGCTCCTCAGCGAGGTCGTTCCAGAGTCGAGAAGTCCCTGACAGCGGAGGCACTGTCACCCTTTGTGCTCAGCATCGACTCGGAAACCACCTGCAGCCTCCACCAGACAGACAACCTTACGATAAAGTTCATGCTGAGCTGGCACTGTGTGACACCCGTCTCTCCACATGCCAAGGCCATGGATTACAATGAGAGAGAGAGAGAGAGAGAGAGAGAGAGAGAGACTGGGTGAATGAAAGAGAATGAGAATGAAAGAGAGAGAACATTGAATTCCCAGCGGAGCAGATTATGATAGAGATGGAAGGATGGCGGTAAATTACAGGCAATTTGTGTCACGAGTCAGAGGGCTTAAATCACCAGAATCATTGTCGGGGAGGAGGAGGAGGAGGAGGAGGAGGAGGAGGAGGAGGAGGAGGAGGAGGAGAAGAGAGAGCATCACACATACAGTATAGTCAATGCAGCCGAACAGAGGGGAGAAGAAAGGAACTAGGAGAGTTGTGGGATGAACTAATGGATGGAGGTAAAGAGGAGTGGTGGGATGGGATGCAAATGACTATATTGTTGCTGCAGTCGGGGCAAAACCTCTTATCTCCGTGATTTCGACTTTTTGTGTGATTTCGTCGCCCTGCTCGATCATACTGCAGCGTCACACGTAAAGCAGAAGACCGGCGAGCTTGAAACATGACGCTTAAGCGACGCGTTTTGAGCTTGCGGATCTGCTATGTCTGTAGAGTATTTCTACATTGTCATTGTAGTATTGCTGGACCCACATGGAGGTAGGGAGGGTGGGAGACCGAGATCAGAGAGAGGTCAAATAAAAGAGGGGGGGGGGGGGGGGGAATTCAGGGTGTTGATCACGAAAGAGTGGGAGGGTAATTTTTCTCTCTCTGCTGGCAGGTGAGCACACGGCTCATTAAGAAGACTCCGGTTGAAACGACTGGGTAATGACCTTGGTGCGTGGAGTTTAGGAAGAGGTCGCCACCGCCTGGTGGAAAAATCTACTCGCAAGTACAAATATCCTGTTACAAGTAAATGTCCGGAATTCAACATACCGGTATATTTGAGTAAAAGTACAAAAGTATTGGTATCAAAATGTACTTAAAGTACCAAAAGTAGACGGTACGCATTATGCAGAATGTCCCATTTCACAAGTTTTCAAATGCATACAAATCTTTGTGTCGCATCACAACGCATTATGAGCTTGTAGATTGTCTATTTTCAAATGTATATACTGTAGGGCTGGAGTAATGCATGTTTTGTAATAATAATCTACAAAGTAACTAGTACGTTTTCAAATAAATGTATAGTGGAGTATAATTACGAAGTACAATATTCGGATCCGAGAGTGTGTAGTAGAAGAATACTCAAGTAAATTACAAATATTATTTACTTAACACTAACAGTATACAGTACCTAAGTAAACGTACTTAGTTACTTTCCACCACTGCAGTTGCGTCATCCTCTCATCTGCATGGCAAACAGGAGCAGCATGCTACAACTGTCAACATGATTCACTGCCGTTCCGTCAAGGACATGAGTGATTCTCAATCCGTTTATTTCTTTACATTTTATTTCAAGGAGCCCCGGTTTGATATGCAGATCAGGTGCTTCTCAAACTTATTTCATGTGAAGGACCCTCAAAGTAATTTTTCGTTTGATCTGAAAATTAGTTGTGCCAGCCAGTAGGCCACCCCATTCAGGATTTGTGTTGTCACAACATTCAAAACAATTCTAGGGATTGTTGAGAAAAGCAGACACGCATACAGCTCTTGATGCAATTTTTCCATCACTGGGAGTCCGATCTATCACTGTAAAATCCTCGGTGTATTTAACTCTTGAGAGTTACAGACACACAAGGGTCCATTTTTTGACTCCTGGTGGTCCCCGGACCCGACGTTGAGAACCAGAGGCGTAGTATCATCACACACACCACTGTATACGAATACAAGAAGACTCACCCCGTTTCTGTTTTCCTCCCAGAACTTTCCCCAGTGAGGGGTGGGAGAGGCTGGACAGAAGACGGCTGGATTTTGAATTTCTACTCTAACTATAAACTTTCATGACAGCAGACAGCCTAAGTACAAATATAATTTATGAAAAGCTACTACAGTGAAGTCTGTTCACAGAAGTTGTTGTAGGATATGTGGGGATTATCTGACGAGGTACCATTTGAGGGGGCAAAACCTTACACTAAATAATACTAAATAGTTTATAGGGTCAATATAAGTAATATATATATATATATATATATATATATATATATATATATATATAATATAGCCTTTCCACAAGAGTATCTTTTTATATTTTTCCAAAAAGAATACAAACAGCCAATAGCATATTGCAAAGTTATCCCCCTCACTGGGGAAAATTCCGGGAGGAAAAACGGGCACGCACCGGGGTGAGTCTTCTTGTTACCCTGTATACAGCTAACCTGACGCTGCCAGATGAGGGCGGTATTGGGTAACCATGTTCCCCAACACAGCAATCATCTGGGATCTCTCAGGCAGTTGAGCTGACAAAAATCCGTTCCGTACCGGACCAATCAGCGTGAGCTAAGGGCGGGATATGTGCGAAACCGGATGTGAAACTATATAGACACGTCAATATGATTGGTTGTGTTTGCACGCCCACACATGATGGACAGACGGTCCCATCCAATCATCTACCAAGTATCTTGAAAAAATGAACAGCCCTGTCATCGAATTGGCTCCCGAGATCCCAGATCCAAAAATGCTGTGAAACAAATTTGTGTAGCAAGCTTTTTGGATCTGGCAGCGTCAGGTTAGTATACAGCATGATTCACTGTTGTTCTGGTCTGTCTGTGTGAGGGTCTGTCTGTCTGTCTGTGTGAGGGTCTGTATAGCTGTGTGAGGTTGTGTTGGTGTGTCTCTGTGTTTGTCTCTTTGTCCTACTCTGCCTCTGAGAGAGAGTGAGAGAGAGAGAGAGAGCGAGAGAGGCCTCTCTCTCTCTCTCTCTCTCTCTCTCTCTGATGATCCATTTCCTCTCCACGTGTATTTCATTCAACCTCAAGGATTTTTTATTGTATTCTTTTCCCCGTTCCACTGTCCATTTCATAACGCACTATGCAGTACATCAAAGCCTTTTCATATTCTGCCCCGCTAGTCACTTTTCCCCAGTGTGTGATGATGGACACGTCCTCAAATGGATGTTGCCACCCCCCAAAAAAAAATAGATTGACGGATGGATGGCAGCCGTAACAACGAGGACCATCCAGAAAAAGATAAACTAAAATGCTGAGTTGAGAGAGGGACAGTGGGCCACTTGGCACTCATCACCGCCCACTACATTCTGTGCTGTCCACTATCTCAATGAAATCAATATTTATAAAACTCACAGACCAACTTAACAGCTTTCACATATAGCTACTGTAGGCAATGCAGTGCTAATTTTTAATGTATAACACTGTCATAATAGTGTAAAACAGGGCATTCATTTATGAAAAAACATACTGTGTGTATGTGTTTGAGTGACAAGCCATATATTATACAGTGCATAATGAGAGGGGATTAGTGTTGGATTCAAATACGTGCATAAATAAATACAGACGCTCAGAATATTAGCATATAGAAGCATAAATCCAGTCAGCGGATGGTACTCTCTGCCTTGCTGTGATTATCTTCAGCCCATTACAGCAACTGGAACTGAATAATTGCAAACATATGACGTGTATCATAAACAAACAAATTGAAATTGTTAACAGCACGAGGCTAATTCTGGTTTCCTAATCATCTCCCTTGAAGTGCGCGGAAGTACGTTAGCTGGATTTAGGACTTCTACCCTTGTGAAGAGTGGAGATAATTTGTCCAGATCCCCCCCATGGTTGAAGGCCTCGAGAAATTAGCCGTTCTCTATCTCACCCGTCACAAAATGTAGCGGCTTTGGATGTTATCAGATGATTTCATCTCCATCATCAGCCCTTATCAACAGCATGCAATGCAGCCAGTATGACATACTGACGTTGTTATAAGCCATTTTCCAACGTGTCGCTGGCCGCGTTGTCCGACTATTATAACGTGTGTGTGTGTGTGTGTGTGTGTGTGTGTGTGTGTGTGTGTGTGTGTGTGTGTGTGTGTGTGTGTGTGTGTGTGTGTGTGTGTGTGTGTGTGTGTGTGTGTGTGTGTGTGTGTGTGTGTGTGTGTGTGTGTGTGTGTGTTCACAGTTAAGGCCAGTCTACATCTGTCCATCTGGTTCCCCACCACTCATTGCTTGCACCACAGAACAGATCACTGAAACACTGTCACACATTGAATGGATGTTATGCCAAGGAATGCACATAGCACGCCATGATAGAATAGTGGAACTCATAGCAAAGGACATATATATAAAATGTCATGCAGCTTCAGTGAGAATGTACAAACATTCCAGGGTCATTCCATCCATGTTCCAACTCTGTGATAACTCAGATACCTTTACATCTCTAGCAGCTAATACACCAGATATTGTTGTGGTTGATGAAGAGTCCAGAGAAGTGTCTGTATTAGAGATAGCCTGCACCTTTGACCATAAAATACCAACCACTTCTACACAACATCTCAGAGCTGCATGGGCTATTTGTCTTTATATTTGGCAGTCTAGGGCATACGCACATGTTAGAGGGTTCCAACAACTTGGGATGCTCAAAAAGGAGGCAAAAAGGCTGGCAAAGCATTGTGGTGTCTCTGCTATAATTGGCAGTCGTCATATGGCGGAGACGCTGTTACTTATACCCATAGAGTACTGAGTGACATACCTGTTGTATCATGAAAACACATGCCATAACTTTGCAGATGTAACTTTAATGCACCTATTTTGTGTGTGTGTGTGTGTGTGTGTGTGTGTGTGTGTGTGTGTGTGTGTGTGTGTGTGTGTGTGTGTGTGTGTGTGTGTGTGTGTGTGTGTGTGTGTGTGTGTGTGTGTGTGTGTGTGTGTGTGTGTGTGTGTGTGTGTCTCTGTCTGTGTGTGTCTCTGTCTGTATGTCTGTCTGTGTGTGTCTCTGTCTGGTGAAAACGAGTACAATTACTCAAGTACTGTATGTAAGTAGAGGTATTCTTTACTTTACTGAAGTATTTCCAGCTTTTCAGTACTTTTACTTCTACTCCACTACATCTCACACTTTTACTCTACTACAATTAGTTGAAAACTGTAGTTACTACTTTGAAGATTTGGATTACTATCACAAAACATACATTAACCACTTCAGCCCTATAAACCTTTTGGCCATTTAAAAATATGAGTCATGATGAGCTTGTAGATTGTTCTACCAAAGGTATATTGATTATGCAGAATGTCCCATTTCACAAGTTTTTGTGACCTCTCCTCTCTGTTCCTCTCCTCCTCCCCTCTACTCACTGCCACTTACCTGTATATCGACTTACATCTAGCTCTCCTCTTGTCATTTGAAAACTTCACGGGATATTATACAATACATAATGACTGAGTGCTTTCTAGTTTCTACTTTTGGTACTTTAAGTAAATTTTTATACCGATATTTCTACACTGCATACATTGATACTTTCACTGATGATGATGATGATGTCACAACTCACAGCGTGGGGCATTGTGAGCTTGTACATCGTAACCTGCAGCACGGGTGATTTGTAACCCGCAGCACAGGTGATTTGTAACCCGCAGCACAGGTGATTTGTAACCCGCAGCACGGGTGATTTGTAACCTGCATCACAGGTCTGACTAACAGGAGGTCTGACTTAATGGCAGTCCCCTTTTCACCAGCGTGCAACTAAATACAATTCAGGACCAGGCTTCAAGGTTAGGTAGCAACCTTTCAATTATGAGAAGAAGAAAAACAGCCAGAACTCAATAAACGTCCTTTCACATAGATTTATTCGATTTATTAGCCTCAGCCTCACCCAGACGGAGCGACCGACACGTTTCAACCAAACCGGTCTTTCTGCAGCATAGAAATTGCATTTATAACGTGTCGTTCCTTAAACTTTGAAGTCATCACGTGTGTGTGTGTGTTAGGGGGAAAGGGTACTGGAGGGTGTTTTGGGGGGGCGGGGAGCTCAACGAGTAAGGGAAGAAAAGGAATTACTGTGGGAAATGAAGAGATTCGTCTGCCATCACTGACGTCTCGTTGTCAAACTGCAGATAAGGAAAAGCCATTTTGTTGGAAGTGTCTACACAGCACTTTCACCCATAACCTATTAACTGTAACTGTAAGGTCAGGTAGCTGGGTGGCCGCGGGCGCGGCGATGCGGGGACCTGATGATGACTCTGACTGTAATACAGGCATTAGGAGAAGTACAGTATGCACGATTTATACTCTGCCGTGTGACGGTTTTTCGTGCCGGAAATATGCCGATATACAAGCTCACAGGGCAGCACATTCTCGACACCTCCTGAGCTTGTATCTCGGCCATTTCCGGGGCACAACACCATGCACGACACCTCATACCACATACATGAGGCATCACCGTGAGAAGATTGTCATCAGCGCAGAGCGGGAAATGGATGACCAAACGATGATAGCGAAAAGAGTTTCTTGTAATTATTCCTCTACAGATGGAAGTTCAAAGGGGTTCGTTAGTTACTAACCCCTTTGAACTTCCATCTGTAGAGGAATAATTACAAGAAACTCTTTTCAGAAAGATGTACTAACCGTTAGTACATCTTTCTGAATTCATTAAAGATGGAGCGCCGTGGTCCCCCCCCCCCCCTAAAACATGATCCTCAGGTACTATGATTATAGGAGGAAGATTTCTTTCAATAAAGTGTACAGAAAGTGTGTATGTGGCCACACCCACCCGTGCATTAAGTATGCCTGGTTTTCACCTTGGCATCACCCACCTGAACTTCAGCCTCGCCCACAGCTGTTGTTGTATGATAATGTGGGAGGGGTTAGGGTTATGATGTCACTAAAATTGTGTTATTTCGATTGGGCCTTTTGACTCAAAGGCTTTCAGCTTTCAGAAAGAAACCAAAAATACACAGGGAAGACATATTTGAATATTATAACCACACCTGGAGGTCTATTAGAGTAATGCTAACTCCATAGATGTATGCAAAACAGAATAACTACAAAAATCATGGCACTCCATCTTTGAAGTTTTTTCAAAGGCAAACAGCATTTTCTTTTCTTCCTAAAGTGACTTTGGGGTGGTTTAGAGGAGACAGAGTGTTATTTTCCAGGGTCGAGGGGGATGAGGCAGAGTTTCACGGTTCATTTCTTTGATCTCTGTCATGTTTGCACTCAACACCTATGTCAGCAGCACAGGCTCTACAGTAGATGAGCTCAGAACTCCAAATGCCTGCAGCATATACTTCCGAATGAAGTAAAAGCTTTTCGGCTTTGGTAGGTCAACAAAATGACCTCATTGCAGAGCAAACAAACAAATGGAGTCATTTCAGCAGGTCTTCCGTTCGAAGACCCTAGATTTTTTTAATTAGCCGAACACCACGGCTAATCGAGCATGGGATTGGTGGTCAGACACACAATGTGATTTATATTGTTTTATTCCTTTTAGAACTAGGCCGATCGATGCACACCTCAACAGGTTGGTGACAGGTGCGTAGGACAAAAGTGCATGTATTAAAATGAAAAACAAAGAAAAGGACCCGCAGTCAGTATTAGGGTCGATACCGATAAGTATCGGGAGTCGGGACATCTCTAATAATAAGTACTTTCTACTTTTGGTACTTTAGGAACATTTTGATACCAATACTTTTCTACTTTTACTCAAGTAAAATTTGGAATACTGGATTTTTACTTGTAACAGTATTTCTACATAGTTTTAATTGGTACTTTTACTTAAGTAAAACAATGTGAGTACTTCTCCCATCTTTGGTCCTAACACAACTCGAGGCCTCTGATGATCTAACACAGTGAGGTAACACAGTTTGTTGTTGTTTGGCTGTGCCCTCTAAAATCTATTCGTCTTGGCTGGATGACTCTATATGAAATATTGACATGGAACTGCTGTTCTGCTTACTTGCTGGTGTACATTTCCAAGGAGGTCATTAGTGTGTTTGCTCACTGGTTGCAAACATAAAATATCAGCCTCTCGCTCGGTGCATCAACTTAACTAAGAGCCTTGACAGTCTCTGACAAGCCATTTGCCGGTCCATGTTGCCAATTTGTCTTTCCACGCCTCTCTCCTCCTCTCTCCATTCATCTTCTGCTATTTGTCGGTCTCCGTCCCCAGGGGTTGATCAAAAAGGTGCAATTAGCCTTTCGCTAAGCACCACCCACTCCACTCTGCGATGGCAAGCTATATTTCTCACCCATTGATGCATGTTAAATGACGGGATTTCTCCATATAAATAAATTATGATCATTCATTTCAGTGGGCTTCCTTGAAATCTAGTCAACAAGGCCTGCAGTAGGGATATGCACTGGACAAATGTGCATGACATTATTTCAATAAACTATAAATTCCAGGAAATGAAGGAGAAGCAGTATTCAACTCAATCAACTTTAACAACCATCAGACAGGAATTTTCATGAAACTACAGTGATTAGTATTATTTCCACCTGTGTCCTCTTAGTCCCTCAGCCTATCCCAATGTCGATTATCAGTTGTGTTCACCTGTGTCTAGTTAGTCTTTGTCTATTTATTTGCCCTTGTGTTTTCAGTTCCTTCGAATTCGTAAATGCAAGTAACAGTGTTTGTTAGCGCCTCGTGATCTGTTGTATATTCCTAGTTCCTAGTAGTGCTAGCCTCGGAAACCCAGACCTTTTTATTTCCAGGGAGAAAAAAAAAGTCTGGGTCCGAGTCCACTCCATTTGGCGCAAACGTCGATCACTCTCTGTTGATTTCTGATCGTCTGCACCTTTGTTAAATTGAAGCACACACGCACACCCGTACACACACACACTCCTCTCTCTCTCTGTCACTCTAATTAATTAGTCTCATGTCCAGCAGCTGCGCACAGTTTCTCCCGGCGGATCCTGCCGGGAGCTGCCTATGCCATAGAAAGCATGTGAGTTCCAGCCTATGCATTCTCTTGCTCCTAGCATTTTCCTATAGTTTCCTCGTGTATGTTCCTGTTTTGGTTTTATAAACCCCCTTGCACTCGACCTGCCCTATGTCTGCCTCGTCTTCTGCCCTTTGTCTGCGCTTGGTCCAACACCAGCCTGTCTTGAACCGTGACAAACGGTTGCTAAACTATTTGGATTGACATTTGACAATCGCTTTTGGGGTGGGGTTTAGCGAATGGCTAATTAAAAAAAGTGTTCTTTTATTAAACACAAGGGGGCCATGCGGGAATCGGATGTGGCTGCGTGCCGAAGTGTCCTTGTGCAAGACATTGTACCCCTTAAGGCTCATACATAGTCTGGATTTTCGGTGGTTAGGTGACCACCGAACTACAACATGACGTCACGAGCCGCGGTGAAGAACAATCCAGCCCTTCTCCCTGTTTTTACTCACCACCGCTCAACGTTATTTCAGCTCCGGTGGTCAGCTCATGCACCACCGGAGCGGTGGTCACCTCACTACCGAAAATCCAGACTATGAATGGGCCTTAACTGCTCTCAATGAGCAGGTTGGTTTTCCCCAGCCGTCTGGTTGTTAATGGGTGAATGTAATGCACATTGTAAAGTGCTTTGGATAAAGGTGCTACGGCTACAGTATAAACGCACCATTAAGCTATCTATCGCTCCCTCGCTAAAAACTTGTTCAAAAGTTTTTACTTTTCTTTTTCTTTTTACTCTTGCTTTTCTTTTTAAGTCTCTAAGAGGAAATCAGCTTGGGGACAGACTCGTTGCAGGCATTTTATCTGCCCTGAAGAGAAAAGTGGAGGCTTGCGTTGGCGTGAGGAAGTACATTACTGCCTCCTCCAGACCGAAGGAATGATTCAGCTGGAACTCTTATGCAATGTGAGCTTCAACATGAGCCACAACATGAATTTGTCACATTTGTCAGACCACGATGCCCGTATATGCAGTGGTGAAAAGTAACCAGGTTACTTTTCACCACTGCATATACGGGCAACATTGTACTTAAATACAGTACTTAAGTAAGGTTACTGTAACCTTACTTAAGTACTGTATTTAAGTACAATGTTGATATTTGTACTTTACATGAGTATTTCCGATTTCTAATACTTTTACTTCACTTCATCTCTGCAGATTCAAATATTTTACTCCCCTACATTTATTTGAACATTTTCGTTACTAGTTACTTTGCAGATTTGGATTATTATTACAAAACAAGATCTGCTATTTTCAAAAGATTTTTCTACATTTGAAAACTTGAAATGGGACATTCTGCCTAATGTGTACTTTCTACTTTTGGTACTTTAAGTACATTTTGATGCTAATAATTTTCTACTTTTACTCAAGTACATTTTGATTTCTGGACTTTTACTTGTAACGGAGTAGTTCTACAGTATATTGCACTTGTCCTGGCCTTAAATAGCATAACTAGGTCCTCCTCTCTACTGGACATGCAGCGGGCGTTTCCTGACTTTTACCAATGAGATCCAATGGGATCTGAGACCCAGCTCCTTCCGGTCTAGAGAGAGGCGGGACTAGTCACAGAGAGGACAAAGGACCTGATCCGGTTCTAACTGGGCGATGCTCTTTAGCTGATAAACCGTTTTTAAACTTTAACAAAACTTGAACGTAACTGTACACAATTTATAAACATGGTTACTCATACCTTAACAGTATATAAAAATGAAATGGAAACACTTGTAGTCAGAAAATGTTACGAAACTATAACGTGAAAACTGAACACTCTAAATGAAATGAATTAAGAGCAGTGTGACCAGTGGAATTTAAAACTAAGCACAAACATGACGAAACCCTATGTTCTTTATCATACCTTTTACAGGAGACTTTAAACTCCCTACAATTAGTTAGAGTCTTAGATTTATTATATAATCATTGAGTTTTAACTGTGGCTTTCTTTACCAGTACCAAATGGTTTAGCAACTGTTCCCCTTTTTCTTGTGGCAGACAATAGGATCTGGTTTCATTCACACCTATGAGCTGCTTCAAAGGTTTTTTAGAACAATAGATGTTAAATTTAGTCAGAAGCCCCGGAGTGAGAAGACCTTTTGGTCTGTGACCACTAAACCAGTTTACTTGACTCAGTAAAAACAGTACCATAGATATTTAGTTAGTTAATTTATAGAAAATTATACGACACACTATTAGTAGGTACTTTTACTTCAAAAACTTTTTTCCATCACTGGCAGTTTTTACTCTACAGCTGTCGGGGACGGCTCACTCTGCAACCGCATGGATGAACGATAAGAATCAGCCCCCCAGTCAGACCTGACTAGAACTCAAATGAAGGATGAAAAGCACCAACGTCCCAGACCTCAGAAAGTCAGAAAGTCGTTAGAGGGCCTCAGTGCAGCGGTGCGGTTCACTGCAGAGAGGCGAGTTGAAGTCCCTCTGTTCTGAGAAGCTACTTGGGGTGAACTTTGGATACAGCCTTTTGCTGTGGTGCATTTCACTCACACAATTGAAAATATAATTCCCCCCTGTCGGGTGAAAAGAAGCAACTTGGACTCCTCATGCATAGAAGGGAGCATGAGGTCAGTCCCCTGCCCCCCCCCCCCCCCCCATGTTGGCAGAGGAAGTGTACTGCCCAGGATTACATTAGATAATAACACTGGGTGAAAAATTGGGTTGCAAAATCGTGAGATAAAATTTAGAAAATATAGTTTTCCATGCCATACTGCATGTGCATGTTGAGAAGCTGCTGAGAAGCCCATCACTACTTGGGCTCAGCACCACTAGATCATCTGCATATATTAATGATTCACTAGATTATAACCAGCTCAGTGGCCTTGTGGTTGGAGTGTCCGCCCTGAGACTGGGAGGTCGGGGTTCAATCCCTGGCCGTGTCATACCAAACAATGGGACCCAGTGCCTCCCTGGTATGTCCCTGCGACATACTAGCGTCATGTCCAGGTGGTGTACTCACGCTACAGAAACAGGCAATAGGCTCCTGCCCTATGGGCCTCATGGCTCGGCAAGGCTACTTACTGGATCATCACCCAGCATACAACCAGTGTTATAGCATTCCGATGTGCTTATACAGATCATCATCAGTCGAGAAAGACAAGGTTTTGTGTGTTCAGTGTTAAACGCTAGAGGGCGCTCGTCACCACCGTCCCAATGGCCATGGATTGCTACAGGAGACGCATACAACAGGCAGGAACCGGACGTGAACAAATAGATACTGTATATCCGCCAGACCTAGTGTTATCTGATTCAGAAAAAAATCTCTGGTTCTTTTTCCTGAACCATTCTTTTTTTTCTCCTTTTTTTTCAGGTGAAAGGAGAGATGTGCCTAGTTTGTGGACACATCGTACCTGCTGTCGCTCGTCAAAAAAAGGTAAAAACACTGAAAACACTGGCAGTCTGGTGGATGAATTAAATAATTTATACATGGCACAAAAAAAAAGAACAGGGGACACAATTCCACCCTGTCTGACACCATTGGTGACACCAACTGGGCCTGATACATGATTGCCCCACTTGACTTCCATAGTTTGGTAGGCATACCAGTAGACTAAAATCCTATGTAACTTTGCGTGACTGTATTGGCATCAAAAGTATTTTACTCAAGTAATGACTTTTCACATGTAACAGTATTTCGTAGTACGTCTTCCACCACTGCATGGTGGTGCATTTGGCTCGCAGGCAAAGCATAGAGAATCAATTAGAGCTCCGCCGACGGGTGGCTCCCTCCCTGGCCATCAGCGTGACAGAGAGGGAGGAATGTGAACGGAGCCTTTAGCAATCAGCAGTGTGTCGACGGGGACACGCGGGGACACTCCGCCTCAATGGGATCCCGGAGATCAGTCTGGGATTGATGCTGAAGAGTATTGCCAGCAGTTCTGATACGTGTTTACGAGAGTCTGTGTAAAGTGTTCCTTTGGTTCTATTAAGCACGTGTGTGCGTGCGTGCGTGCATGCGTGAGGGAGGGAGGGAGGGAAGGAGAGAGAGCGACCAAGTACGGCACTGAGACATTAAATTATCTTTTGATACTCAGTGGTTATTATTATTAATATTAAAACCACTTAGGCCCTATACTCGGTGGTGTCTCTCGTGGCTCAAGTTTGGTAGAGACGGCGCCCCTCCGCCACGGTCTATGCCGGACGATTTCAGTGTAATATGTACGGATTATGGGGGTTTCTAGACATGTATACAGAATTGCCAATACATTCTATTTCACCGTGTTTGGGTGAGACGGGGTAGCAGCATACAGTACTGTCGTGCAGTAACTACGGGGAATATATGGCCGATATGGGTTTAAAAGTGTTTCAACTGGTCAGCCAAATGAGACATCAGCAAATAAGGGATATTACACTATATGTTCTTGAGGTAATTGTTTATCCCCCAAAATAATGAAGGCATAATGAATAGACAAATAGTGAGAATTGAATGTCTACAAGCTCATAATCACAATGCACTAGTTGTAGCTGTTTTTGAGGGGGAAATTAAAATAATATAAAAAGAGAAAACAATTGAAAATACATTTTCAAAAATAATTTATTTTAAAAAGCTTTTGAAAATGTCCCCAGGGTTAATGCGGTCAATAGGGGATCAATTTTGGTCATGGCAAAGTTAAGTATTCAATTATTTTCTGACCATAGTTTGGTCTCACTTAATAAATGCATTTCTCAGCATCCGCTTTGGTCTTACAAAAGCAGGTTATGATCTATGGGACCAGTTTACAAATCCAATGGACTGTGACCCTAGAGAAAATAGCTACAGTAAATGTATAAGCACGAGAGTTACACTCTCTGCTTCTACAAATATGGGAACAGATAGACTCACAAGGCTGTCATATTGACTTTTTCATATGCACCTAAACACAAACGTAAAATTGGTTTCTTTTTTTTCTCCCACAAATGAATTCCCTATTTTAGGATTATTTTACAACAATGTCAATGTCATCCAAAAATAGCAAACATCTTATCTATTGTACGTGCTCACAACGTGACGTGAATTAATAAAAACACCTGTGTGAAGTACCTGTGTGAAGTACCTTGCGTAGCACCACAAGGGAAGGGGACACGAGAACATACATGGATGGATGGATATTGCATTACAGTATATATTCTACATACTTACGGCATCACTCAATTACATCACAATACCGTCATCACAACCAGTGTACTCGTCCTTTAAGAGTAAATGTCCGATAAACAAAATGTCATTCAACAACTTGTTCCAATCGACTTTAACAACTTGCCCTGTAAGTTAGTTGCACTGATTCACAGTGGTGCTGGAGCGTGAAATGTTTCACGGGTCGATCTGATAGGAGGACATAACAGGTACCACCTATGCTGCTGTGGTAGTCGGGACACAAGGTGTACTACTTTGGCTACCTGTCATCAGATGGAAGTCCACATCTTAACACAGTGTCTTTGCGCTGGAGGAAGTTGTCCCCTGTCATAGATGGAAGAGGAGAATGTCCCATTCAGGTTCCCTCAATCGGGCAACACAGCCGTACTGGTAGAATATATTGTCTAGATCTGGGGAGGAGGGTTTTCCTTACGGCAGTGTGTTTTGTGCCTTTGATGTCGACACCCACAGCTGGTTCAAACCCAATATTTCTGGGACTATTCCAGAAGCAAGGAGGTTCCACTCAGCCTGTGTCCTGGAGATGGTAATGTATATCTATGGGGGACACACCCAGCTGTCTGGATAGGCTACACTAACGACATCTACGTTGAAGTTGGACACCACCACAATGGTCTGATTTTTAACACCAGCAGGTCACTCTGCCACCATCATCGGAACAAAAATGTTTGTATTTGGGTAATTGGTGGGCCATGAGATCAGAGTGCAATTTCTTTTACGCCTGGGTATGGCAATTGAATGATTTGAGGCATTTTGTTCCAAAAATGGGTTTTGCAAAAATCCACCTGTTGGTGGTGCTATAACAGGCCAAACCTCTACCAAAGTGGTCTTATATTATATAAGTGGTCTTACACTTTATGTATGCCTGGTTTTCAGGTAGGTGGTGATCCACCTGAAGTGAAGCCGCACCCACAGCTTTTGTTGTATGATAAAGAGGGAGGGGTTAGGGGAGGGGATGATATTGTGATGTCACTAACATGGTGTATTTCAATTAGGCCTTTTGACTCAGGCTTTCAGCTTTCAGGAAGAAACCAAAAATACACATACAGGAAAGACATATTTCGATATTCGAACCACACCTGGACGTCTATTAGCGTATATGTTAAATCTACACAGAAAACAAAAATCATGACACTCCATCCTTAAGTACAATGTTGAGGTACTTTTATTTCAGTATTGGCGTATTTCCTTTTTCTGTACTTTTACGTCTACTCCACTACATCTCAGAGACACATATTGTACTTTTACTACAATTTGAATAGCCTGGAACTCACCTATGCTTTTTATGGCATAGGCAGCTCCCGGCAGGATCCGCCGGGAGAAACTATGCGCAGCTGCGCGACATGAGACTTAGAGCGACAGAGAGAGAGAGGAGTGTGTGTGTGTGTACATGTGTACATGTGTGTGTGTGTGTGTGTGTGTGTGTGTGTGTGTGTGTGTGTGTCAATTTAACAAAGGTGCAGCCCGATCAGAAATCAGCAGAGAGTGAGCAATGTTTGCGCTACTCTATGACGAATTGAAGTGGACTCAGACCCAGACTTTTTTTTTCTCCCTGGAAATAAAAACGTCTGTGTTTCCGAGGCTACAATTAGAAAAACTCAAGACAGCACTGCGTGTTGTGCTATTTTCAAAAGATATTTAATGCATTTTAGACATAATGATAACTTGTGGTATGGCAGGTATGGCACATTCTGCATAATAAGCACTTTTGATGCTTTAAGTATATTTTTGTACAATATATTGAATATTTAAGTAAAATAGTTTTAAGTAATACGTTTGAGTAGCCTACTTTTTCCACCATTGCTTACAACCTATTCTTGAACATAGGCTAACATACCGTGGTGGTCTCTCTTAAAACAAAAACATGTTGAAACAACGTAATTTCAATAGCTAGATAGTCTATAAAACATTACTTTTAGACCAGTTATAACCCGGTTTTAACCACCCACTGTTTTACAACTGTAAACTATGTGATGTGACAACAATGTTGATTCTTGATTCTGATTAGGACATACTTCTTGTACGACAACAACCACTTTTTTTGTCTTATGACAAAATGACAAAGGTTTATCCCAGGCCTAAAATAATGAGGACAAACATCAAGACTTAACGTACCAAAATGAGACATGAGGGGAACATACATAGCGTTTGGGAACCTAGTGGTCTCTAGTTCATAGCAGTACTCTCCCATCCATCCATCCATCCATCCATCCATCCATCCATGCATGCATGCATGCACATCACAGAGGCAAACAGAGGCTTTTTCTTGGAGTCTAAACTTGTATCCTGTAGGGCTGTGAGCTCAGGGCTATACAGCAGAGCCTGATCACATTACACACAGAGTTAACGGCTCAGGAACCTGGGAGAGCTACGGCCGGGGCGGGGCAGAAAGAAAGCATGTTTGGGGCTCCTCTGAGCTGAGGCTGGCTGATTATAGTGTGGCTGTGCTGGGGCTGAGACGCCGTGGCCTCCCGGGGGGAGCTGTGTGCAGTGTGGAGCACACAGCCTTGGGTTGGGTGAGAGCAGAGGTGGAAAAAGTACTCGCATTTCTTACTTAATTCTGACCTGAGATCAGATTCTAAAAATGTCTTCTACATCCTGACAGTTTTCTGAAAAAGCTATGTTTCTGTCAGTCGTTATGGATACTGTAATGTAGAAGTACTTGAACCGCTACAAGTAGAAGTCCGGTGTTCAGAATTTACTTGAGTAAAAGTACAAAAGTATTTTAAAGTACCAAAAGTACTCGTTATGCACAATGTCCCATTTCAAGTTTTCAAATGTATTAAAAATCTTTTGACAATAGCCGATCTGCAAGCTCTTGTGAGCTTTAAGATGAAGGGCTGAAGTTGCTACGTATACTGTATGTTTTGTAATAATACTGAAAATCTACAAAGTTAACTAGCAACTAAAGTTTTCAAATAAATGTAGTGGAGTAAAAGTGCAATATTTGCCTCTGAGATGTAATGGAGTAGAAGTAAAAGTACTGGAAATTGGAAATACTCAAGTAAAGTACAAATAACTCAGATGCAAATAACTTACATTAAAAATGTACTTAATTTACACAGAGAGAGAGAGAGAATATTCCTCTGAGAGTTATCGTTCAAACGCTTCCTGTCTTTCCTCTCTCTCTCTCTCTCTCTCTCTCTAAGTGTTTTGCCTTCCTCTCATTCTAATGTGTCTTCTCATCGTCTCTCTGCCTCTGTGTGTTTCTTGTGTCTTTGAGGACAGAACGTCCTTCAACACAGAAGCTACTCATCAAACATGTTTGATGTGAGGCTTTTGTTGTACGATGTCAACTCTCCCTCTCTCTCTCTCTCTCTCTCTCTCTCGCTCTTAATTAGCGTTATTGGTATGACATGCATGCACACATAAAAGCAGAACTGATTAAATGCAGTAAAGGTTATGCAACAATTACGACATCGGTGGATTAACTAAACAATGGGAAATCAATTCAACACACAGCATGGTGTTGTTCTTCATTCAGTCATTTCATTGATTTGGACCAACGACAAGCATAGGGCAAGTTGCAACACAACAGATAATGTAAGCGACAACTTCTGATATTTGCATAGTAGTCCATATCTGTCTATCAATAACAGTCACTTTACTTATCCTTAACCAAGAGGGTGGATGCAGACAGTGTCTTTTGAATAAAATGCATTTATTTTTACTCATATTTTAGTCTTTTAGTTTTAGTCTAGTTTTAGTCGACAAAAATGCATTTTGGCCGGCCGTGATGGTGTCGTAAGGCCTAATACAAGCTCTGCTGTGACTCGTTGTGAGCTTGTAGATCTGCTTTTTTCAGCATGCAACCAACTAAACTACTGGATCTCTTAGTAGTCACACCAGGGGACATGTGTGGCCACATTAGGTCCCCCGGGGGCCACAGGAACACCATTGTGCGTCAGGGGCCCCTGCGGGACCCAGGCACTGCTGTGCTGCGACGCGAATGAACACAGAGCGGTATAGACTCCTTTCTGCCAACCGCCATCAGACTGTACAACACACAAGAACTTTCTCCCCCAATGCTTATGGTCCTGTGTCTGAAGTCTTTGGTCCTGTTGTGGTTATATGTCCAGTTGTGTCCAACGTGTTTTCTGTTTGTCTGTTTTGTTTATTTTTATATTTTACATTATGCTGCTGTAACGTATCAATTTCCCTGTGGGGATAATAAAGTACATCTCATCTCATCTCTCTCATGAAGCCAAGCCATTATGAGGCCATTAAAGGTATATTCAGTGATGATTTCACTAAAAAAACCTTAGGTTTCGTTTTTGGCTGTGGGACCCAGCCTTTCGTCCAATCAGGATAGAGAGTCAAAAACGAAACCTAAGGTTTTTTGACCCCCAGGGGTTAACTGGGGACAGGGAGGAACTCCTTATATGGCCAGCAGGCCCAGCACACTCTATAGTAGGGAGGATTATCACAAACAAAACAAAAAAATAAGTGATATTTGAATTAAGTGAAATCACTGAATATACCTTTAAGGCTTGACAAAAATATTTGTTGTCAACAAAACCAACTGTAGATTTAGACTCTAGCACAAAATCACAATGTGCTGTCAAAATCAACACTGTACAACACAAAATTTACATTGCTTACATAGAGAATATGACACTACAGCAGCAGCATAACTCTATGGATTTGAAGACTGCATAGTGGCCTGAAACTTTTGTGACTTAAAAGTTCTGAAAAGGTGACCGTATAATGAGCAGAATAGAATTGAAGAATTATGACAGTTGAGGAAATGAGTTGTACTTACCGTGTTCACTGTGCCGTTACTTTAGTAAATTGCATTGTAAATGTCTAGCATTCAAAAATAGGTCCATCTGCAATGCAGCCTTTCTACTGTGAAATGATGTGTATTATTGACGATATTAATATTGAGTATCATGTGTTTATAAGCAGTGGTTCTCAAAGTGGGGTCTGGCCTTCTTTACTTTAATTGTCAAACTTTGTTAAACTTTGTCTATAGGCTGGTGTTTCCGTCTCAGACAGGTCAACACTGTTCTTTTCCAATATGGTGAAAACCTGCTGTGAAATCCAGCTATTTAACCCCCACTGACCTGTATAAATAACACCTTGGTTCTGTGGGGGTCCGGATACCCCCAGGGGTCCTTGAGGTGGTTCCAGGGGGTCCCCAGCCAAATGAGTAAGCATAGCGTAAAAATCTTTTTTAACCAGAGTTCACTTGCTTCAATAATCATAATAGTGAAGATGTTGTATTGTCTATTGTATACATTACTATTTGAAAATAGCCCATCTAGGGCAAGGCAATTGTGTTTGTATAGCACATTTCAACAACAAGGCCATTCAGTGTGCTTTACACAGAACATCAGGCATAGGAAACTCATAGCTCACAATGTGCCACAGCTGTAGCTATTTTCAGAGCTTAGAGAGGATGTTCTAGAATAATTTTGAAAAAAACATTTACACAAATCCTCTTATGGGGATCTCAACATCCTTTCAGGGATTCCACAGCCAAATACACAGATTTGGGGTCCTTGACATGAACATGTTTGAGAACCGCTTCTCTAGCACAACCGTTTAGGGCCAGGCCATCCAAATTATTCACTTTCACTATTTAAAGATCCAACAGGGAGCTGAACACATTCATGCTCCCCGCAGCGCCCAAGAGTTCAAACACTTTTGAACACTCCCTATCGTCGGATTTAGATTAATTGGTTAATCAAACCTATGTGCGCGGGAGCTAATTCTATCACCGATCAGATATCAAAGTGATCCCAATGCTTTATTTTTTAACTACACAAAATCTGAATCTGATCCATTCGGATTCTAGGGACGAGGGTTTTTTGGTCCAGCAGCCGCAGTCATTATCCAGGTCTTTACCACCTCATTAAATATCGTTGCTGTCGGGCAGAAGCCTCCAATCTCCATAATTGTACTTTTTGTGTTTTTTCGTATAAATTCACGCCCAACTTGATACAGCTTCACACAAAAGCATCAAAAGTAGCAGATCCGCAGGCTTGAGCAAAGCGGTTTGGACATAATTATATCATTAAAATGACATGTCATTGAATGCCAAATAACAGATTTGATACATGGGAAGTTAGAAAATGTCATCATTCATTTCCACCAGGTATAGCAAAAACAAGTGATTAGTTAAGTGAATAGAAAGTTGATTCATGAGTGTTAATTGCAATGGTTAGACATTCGACATTCAAACTTTAATTAGTTGTCGTTATTAATTTAAATTTGGTTAATGAGTGAAATTGCTTTCAAATTGTCTGCCTTTTTCACACTTTTAGTCTTATTAAGGATAATGAGACTAAAATGGTGCATGAAAAAGTGTCACAGTAGGCCTATGTGGCTCTGTGTTGCCATACTGTGGCTGTGTGTGGGCGTCGGCTTTCCTCCCAGCTTCCAGCCTTGGCACACCTGTCTGTGGTCACCTCATCGCACTCAATTGACACACCTGCTGGCCATCAACTCTTCAGCCCTGAAAGTATTTATACCCTGGTCTTCACTCCACTCATCGTCAGATCATTGTTCAACCTTTCATGGTAGTACTATAGCTTGACTCTAGCCAGTGTTTATGTTCTAGTGAAGTTATAGTCTAGTTATATTTCCTAGTATTTGCTCCTGTGTTTCCTGCAAACTCAAGCTCTTCTCCTCTCCTCCAGAACCCAGCTCACCTATTCTACTGCCTGCTCGTCTGCCTGCTGCCTGCCTGGACTGCTTTCCTCATCCTCCATGTTTGTTTGCCATGCAACCTTCCACAATCTGCAATTCACCATATTGTGAATAAATATCTGAATTTTGCTCCTGTGTTTGGCTCTGCATTTGGGTTCAACTTTCTGCTACCGTGACAGAATGATCTGACCAAAATGAACCCAGCAGAGCTAAAGCTATTCAAGAGTAAGGTTGCCGTGTGGTGGCACGCCTCATGGCCTCTCCCCCGAGCCAGCATACTTGTCACGGTTCGCAGTGAAGGACTGAACCCAAGTGCAGAGCCAAACGCAGAATAGTCTTAAATTAAAGTATTTATTAAAGCAGAGAAGCATACAGCCAAAGTAAAGTGTTAAAGCAAAATATAAATCCAAAAAAGCAAAACTTCAGGAGCAAAAATGCTAAAACACAGAAGTCCAAAAATGCATACTTTCAAAGCATAACTGCATAAACCAGAAGTCACACAAAGCACATGCAAGGCAAGATACCTTTTAGGAGACCAAAAATAGCAACCAGAAGTCCAAGGCAATGGGAAGGGGAGAGGCATGTCCCTGGCAGCCACGCAGACTGCACACTGTCTGAGACAGTTCACGGGTTGGCCGGGAAGACACATTAGCAATGTTCGAACGTCACTCGATATAACTTCAAACCAAACACGGCTGCATACACGTTACTAAAATAATAATCATACTAATATGGGGGGGAAATGTGATCATTTCTTGTTTTTGGCTTTTCTTCCTTTATTGATAGTATCAAGTGAAGACTGACAGGAAGGAGGGAGAGAGAGAGAGGGGGAGAGACACGCAGCAAAGGTCGACATGAACGGGACTTGAACACACAACGCACTGTCAGGCCAAAGCCTATATGTGGCATGCGCCTGGACCACTAGGCCAGCGGGCGCCCCAGGCCTATACACATTCCTGCACATATGCGCGCACGTACTGGGACAACGCTCCACACGTCCCAAACTCTTCTCCCTTCTGGCTTCAAAACTGTGGAATGCACTTCCCATTGCAGTCAGAACTGCAGCATCACTCCCAATCTTCCGCAGTAGCCTGAAAACCCACCTTTTCAGACTCCATCATGGCCCATAGCACTTACCCTAACCCCTTAGATAGCATTTCTGTTGACTTAGATAGCATTTGACACAGACTTATAGCATGTTATGTAGACAGCACTATAATTGTATTGTATATAGTCATAGCATGCCATAGTACATATGTATAGCATAGTAGTAAATATGTATAGTGTATGTATAGTTTCATTATATAGATATTCCACTGTTACTTTCTTAGCTTACGCATGTTTCATGATAAATGCTTTTATGTGATGTATTCCCATGCTTTTGTTCTTGCTTAAATGTAAGTCGCTCTGGATTAAGAGCGTCTGCTAAATGCCTAAATTGTAAATTGTAAATTGTACTGTATGCGCACACACATTCACACAGTCAGAAAGACTGCGGTTCGCGCCGAACAAGTCTATTATGCTTCATCAGTTGTGGAGCTGGCAGGGTCCAGAGAAAAACAGTTTGTAAAGGAAATGATCTGGAAACAGGCTTTGTTGTTTCTATGGATGCCTTGAGTCCTTGATTGTCCTTGATTGATTGATTGATTGATTGAATACTGCAGTTTGCAGTTTGCTAAGAGGATTTAAACCCAAGAAACCATATGGCTTGTTTCAATTGGGGTCCTTGTTAGCACTTCATTGACGTTTGCGGAACTCTGCTAAAGCCTCGTTCCTGAGCGCATCACATCGCCTGCCAATAATCACGATAAAGCACACCCTCTCGTGTAATATCGCTTAAAGGACCTATAACATAAAATTCAACTTTTTCAATTTCTTTTGTGTTTTTGGGGCTCCCATGTGTGTTTTCTATCCCCACAAATAACCAATTTTGAACAATCAGGCCTTCATGTCATATGGGTGTTTTAATGGAAATTGCTCTCAGAAACAGCTCGACTGATTTTGGCCTCATCGTGATGTCATCAATGTCACCCTACTTTGTATAATTCCTCCATCTCTTCAGTCTTCAGTTGCAAATTTGCATTTCCACTTTGTTTACAATGTCCACCATTGTTGATTTTCCAAACTGGCATGGAATGGAAACAAGCCTGGTTTTATCTAGCATCAGTATTATAATGACTCAAATATTAAATAATCTGCATATCAGCACCCTCTCCACCTCAGGACATTGTGGTACTGCAGCTAGAACTGCTTTCAAAGTCCAGAAAGAATTGACAAGGCCTGGTTATATCAGAGTGGTGATTGAGGCTCAAACCATTAGAAATAACTTTGAGGGACATAGACAATATGATTATTAAATATTAAAAGCAGTTATAAAATGCATGTTATTTGCGCTTCAATTATGTCCTCCTGGGACACAACAATGTTGTTTACATTGGTTGCTGCCAGGCTCACTCAGTACTCACTATAATGGTATATTATTCATGAAAATACCTTTTTCTACTGACTTATTTAATTGTATTTTTGTTGCTATATTTATTCTGACTGTAAGCTCAGAACTGAAGATGGCAAACCTAATATGGGGCAACATGCTGCACAGGATAGGACCAGATGGAAGCAGATATAGACACGAGTACATAAGTAAGTATTCAGATGTTCTTTAAGAATAATGATTTTGGCCCAGGCCGTAGCGTAACGGTCTGGGCACCGGACTGGTGATCCAGTCGCGGTGTGCCGCGGGTTCGACTCCTGAACCCGACACGGCCTTTACCGCATGTCATCCCCCCATCTCTCTCCCGTTTCCTGTCAGCCTACTATCTGTCCCTTAAAAAATCAATAAAAGGCGTAAGCCGCAAAAAAATATCTTAAAAAAATAAAATAATAATAATGATTTTGCCGTGGAAAAAATGTCTGTTGAATGTCCGAGTACCTATTTTCACTACCTTTGTTCAACACTGATGAAGTAGGGCAGTATTATAGGATTTATTTAAAAAAGAAAATACATGTTTCTCTACTTTCTGTTCCCAGACCGCGTTTTTGGTTAAAATATGCTATATACTCTCTTCGATCTTTTGAGACATTTGGTGTTTACATACAGTAGTGTAGTCATAGAACAAAATATTCTGTAGGTCTGGAAAGATTAGTAAAAATGCTGGCAGTGACTGCGTCCATTTATGAAAGAAAAAACATGTATTTTCTGTATGCTGTGCAGCATCTGTTGTTTTTTAATGTGCTTTATAAATATAAATTGACTTGATACAGCGCAGCAGGAAACAACCTCATGCAGGAAAACGTCTGTAACACTTATAATTCACCTCTGGCTCTGTGGCACCCACTGCTCTTGCATTCTGAGTGAGGCAGCTGTAGTGGCTGTATCTGCCGGTTGCATCAGACTCAGAAGATGACTTCCCAAGTAACATTCAAGTTCATGTCACTCAAAACACTCCCAAAGTTTCCAGCACCGCCTCAAACAGCCATAGACTCTTGTCTGCGGCTCCCATATTTGTACAACAAAAACAAAAAGCATGAAGCTCACAAGATCCAAATATACGTTAGAAAGTGGTCAACCTACCTGCGACAAAAGTATAAATTGAATTTGAATTTAATCTAACTATAAATGCAGTCTCTGTACATACGCACGTATGTACGTACGTCTGTAACGTAACTCGAGAACCATTTGCCCCACCGAATTCAAATTCGACACTTGCGTTCCACCCCACCACAGGGGGTGCAGTGCCCGGTGTCGAGTCGGTCGGGTCTACAGTTGTCCAGAAACGCTCCAAAAAGGCCTCTGCCCGGGCTCTGGACAGGGCCCCTGCATGCCCATGGTCCATATGGAGCTGGCCTGTCCTGACACCACAACACTCCATATATGGAGCTGGCCTGTCCTGACACCACAACACTCCATATATGGAGCTGGCCTGTTCTGACATCACAACACTCCATATATGGAGCTGGCCTGTTCTGACATCACAACACTTCATATTTTGGCATGCCTGACACAGCACTGCATAGGTATATATTTAGGGGCACAGAGAGTCAGATACAGACATCTCCATATATGGGCATAAAAGGGACACAGACAGATGGGTGGAAAGGGTACTCTGACACCTATACAACGGGTATTGCATAGAGCATGGATCTCGAACTTCCATCATTACCGAGTCCGACTCTGTGCTCTACAGCCGTGGTAGAGGGGTGGGAAGCGCATGGATAATTCGCTGGATAATATTGGTTCACCAATCTGAGCGTCTGCCCCAGCCCCCCTCCGCCCCTCCCCTCCCCGCCCTGGTAGAAAACTGACGTCACATTATCTGGAGCGACGCCCCATAGTTCACTCCCACTCCTAGACCAGGAAATGTGTCTCGTTCCCCAAAGGCTTTAATTTTTGAGCCGAACGCGAACGACAATAAAAGCCTGAGCTAATGGGGAGAGGTGTGGTTGTGGTGGAGGGTTGATGAATGGATGGATGCCAGGCTGCATGTGTCACCATATGCAGCTGCACACTGAGATAGATCACTGACCCCACCCCCAACACACACACACACACACACACACACACACACACACACACAGACACAAAGCTCATCAGCCTTTGTGACCTCCCGCATGTTTTTATCTCCACTCATATCAGCGCTTTGCCATTTCGCAGCCCATCTACGTGGGAGTGAATTGGGGTTGTGGGTTGAGGCATGTTTGCTCCCCTCCCCGGAGCTTCCAGGAGTCAATACAGAGAGATGAACAGTACCCCCATTGGGGTTAGTGGTGTATATATAGCGAGGTGTTGTACTGTCCCTGTTGTACTGTCTATGCCACCATATGAGACTAAGCCTAGTCCTGAGCACCGTCGTGTGAACGAATATGGCTATCAGAGACGCTGCTGAGTGACATTCTTGCATGCTGTATCATGATTCCAAACGTGTGTCATAGGCTTGTGATTGTAACATAACTGCACCCATACTGTTTGTGTCCTTATGCATTTTCCTTTTAAAGTGTGGACCAAATAAAATAATTCAAATGTGTGCGCGTGCGTGATAGGAGAGAATATCTGCAGTAAAGCATCCAGTGCTCTCTGACCCAGTAGCACATACTGTATACTGTACATTAATTCAGACCAGTGCTTGAATTGAGCCCAATTCAATCAGAATGTTACATAGAGTAACATTTGTTGAGGTAATGTCAAGGGAGGAAGGATGGACTTATGGATGGATTGATGGATAGATGGAGACACATATATATGCAGTGTTGGAAGTCTGGTTAGAACTAAGACAGCGGATGTCCATTATCTTCCGTCTATTATTTTCTCTGTCGGGCTGAAACCTCATATGTCCAAAACTGTTACTTTTCAGGATTTCAGGAAGTTCAAAAGCAGCACTAGTAGCAGATCTACAAGCTCAAAACACGTGGATCTGCTAGTTGTGATACTTGTGTGTGACACTTTTTTGTATTTGAATCCTGTGTAATGTAAGAGTTTTGAACATATGAGGTTTCCACCCGACAGAGACGAAATGCAGTCCATTTATTATGAATGTGGCATTTATCTTATTCACATCATTCTTCCTGTAGAGCATGATGTGAATAAGAGAAATGGAATATGATCCTATCCTAGAGACTAGGGCCCTCATTTATCAATTGAGTGTAAAATCTGCCCCAAATTCGAGTGTATATGTTTCGTAGTACACCCACGTCGCCACGGCATTTATAAAGTGATCGCAAACAGCTGATCCTTCCTTAATTTCGTTCCGACGTTAATACATGTGACGGCTGAAATCTATCTGGCACGCCCTACGGAATCAAGCCTCGCCCTCGTTTTTGCGACATGAACAACTGCAGTACGACCTTGGAAACCATAGTTACATGACGAAAAAAGTCAATAAAAACGTTTCCCCTGCTTGCCTTGCTGCCCGGCCTCACCCCCCCTCTCTCACACACACACACACACACACACACGCACGCACGCACGCGCACGCACGCAGACGCAACTTGCCACTGTGTGTTGTTAGTTGTATATACAATTATTAAAGTGTTTATTCATTTAATATACAAGCTGCATCTCCTCCTCCGCTCCTGCTCTGTCTGTCTCTGTCACTGTCGTGACCTGCATGCACGTTTATGACATTACTGTATATTAGACTGCCTCCCTGCGCAGCCTAAACCTTATGTGGTAGGCTACTGGTGGTAGGCTATATAGTGGTGGTGGGCTCAGGCTGGCTGGGTTAGCCTACCTATAGATGCGGATGCGGTCCCCACTTGTGCTGGCTCGGCAGTCACATTTATTGGCATTCGAGCGCGTCAGGTTTATCCTTAATTAAAAGGACGAGGCTATGCGCTCATCTCATGCGAAACACTGTTTAAATGGCTTAAGCATCTAACTTGCAACATTGTTTTTAATTGCGCGATTTTAATTGCTTACACACTTGGAAATATCCTACCAATTTCATATGACATGCCATTACAAAATATATTTTTCATGTGTATTAGTTTTATACATCTAAACATATGTTTAGATGCCTGTGACAGCATGTCAGCAGTTCAGACAATGCTGCTCCGCTTGTGTACGACAGAAAAACAGCTGAGGACAAAGCCTATTTTTGTCCTGGCACACGTTCAATTTCAAGGTTTCGCGGGAATGGTAAATTGCGGTAATACCGGCGTGCACCCATATTTTGGCGTACGCTGAATTGATAAAGGAGGGCCTCGGAAACAGAACATTTTGCAATTTAATTGCAAAGGAACTGCAAATAAGGCCCTGTATTGTGTTGTCTTTTGTTAGAGCGCAGCCCGACGCGCAAAAGGCTTTCGAGCGACTTGTATGCACCGCTGCCTTGTGTGTTTTTTGTTTTGTTTTTTTCCAGATGTGAATTGACTGGTCCCTGTCTGAGCCCATATGAGCTGATTTCCGTGCTCGATAGCCGTGTAGAGAAGTTTCAATTCACTCAGCAGTTTCCAATTTCCACTGCTGAGAAGGGGGGTGGGGGGTTGGGGGGCTGAAAGCATGAGTTGAAAAGCACCACACGTATCCACCTGAGCACCTAGCACACAGGAAAATGGATAGATGCATTTCACACATACACACATGTTTGCACATGTGTACGTGTGTAATTTTTGGAACATAGTTCTTTGACCTAAGATGACCCTATGGTATTTCCAGTATAGAGAAAATAGCAGTGGCAACAGAAATGTGTGCATAGTTAGTAAAAAACAAGTGATGGGAGATTAATCGGCAAACATTTCCGATATATCAGTAATCGGTGTCGATAAAATGATATATTGGTTTTTGCAGATATTTTATTTTATAATAATTGTTGAAAAGCAAAGCTTTTGCACACCTACAGGCGACAGGTGCGTAGGAGAGGGTACGGTGCCCCAAAAATGAACAAGGAAAACAACCGCACACTGTCTTCAAATGCAGTGACCAACTTTTATTTTCAGGGAAATAGCAACGATAAGCAATAATAATTGTTGAAAAATAAATAAAAAAGCCTGAAAAAGCCTTTATGAAGGCTGCAAATTATAGCTTTCAAAAGAGTCAACACGTTGGAACAATTTTAAATTCACAGTTTATAAGCCTTTTTTTCAGAATTGCAAAACATTATTATATTTTCTTTATACAGAATGAGATCATATAGGCCTAGACATTGGTTATATTGGTAATCGGCCATAACAGCAATTAATTATATCGGATATCGATATCGGCCAAAATGTCTCATCGGTACATCTCTATAAAAAACGAATTTGTTCCTAAACTTTAAGAAGAATCACACTTGTGTGAAGTCACATATCACTTTAGCCTGGTTAATAAACCAGACCGAATCAGCCGTTGGCAAAAATAAATTGCCTGCCGGCGGATTACGGTCTGGAGAGGCTCAATTGTACGCCCATTTCCTACACCAGAGAAATGGGGTGGCCAATCGGGACACAGTATGCAATATGGGCGGGCTTTGGTACAGTGACTTTCAATGCTTGAGACCTTTGACTGACAGTAGCTCTGACCAATTGCGTCAAAGAGAAAATGTTTCAACCCGCCCCCCTGGAAATGAAATCCAAGCTGAGCCTCCCCAGACTAATCCCGCGGTCCGTGCGATATTAGTCTGGTTTATTAACCAGGCTAATATCACTTGTGGCGTGGCTAATAATCTGACACTATCATCATCCTTATCGTCCTCCACGAGACATGAATCCATTGTTATTGTATTTAGTTACGAGTTGTATTTATATCACTCACAAAACCATGTGACTTAGGCCAAAGAAATTCCTATTTTTGCTTAAGTCACACTCTTGAGATTTTAGGGGCGGGATCAGCAGAATCCTTTCCAATCAGGACTTTGGTGATTTTATCAGAGGTGGCTCACACCAATCACGTCGGCGCACACATGAGGAGCTGACTTAGGCCAAAAAATTACATGGGCCATTAGTTTAAGAAGGTGACAAAAAGCATGACTACAAGCTTGAAATGTGGTACGAAGTGAAGCATGTAGACTGAGAATTGTGAATAAGATGTGAAACTAACTCCATTAATTTCATTAATTTCTTCGTTGTTTGTTCAGCTTGATAAGGCAGCGCAGTGACAGTGGGAATCGCTGAACCAAACGGAGGTCCCATTATTTTGCATTCAGAGAAAGGTCAGCTCCAAATAAAGCAATTTGCTCTGTTCTTTCCCCAAAAAATGGATCTGAAAAATAAAGCAAACGTCACGGAGCGTGTCATCATCACTAAATGTCACTCTCCCCCTCTATCACTCGTATTTATAGCACTATACTGCTCCACTGCCCTCACAGCTTAACAGCACACAGGCTGTGTATGGACTGTCATATTGTTGCTGTCAGGAAACAGCAGAATTTCTTGTAAATTTAACTTTCCTCGACCGCGCACCCGGTATACTGCTCAGAGAAACTAAGACATTGGAGTCGTGCGGGCGTCCTTGCTTTAAGGAAACAGCAGAAACCTCCTATCTCCATATTTTCTGTTTTATTTTTATAAACTTTTTCATAAATTTGTGTCCTACTTGATCATACTACAGCGTCACACAGAAGCATCAGAAGTTGCAGATCTGCAAGCTTATAGTAGACCTGAGGCCTGAGGGCTATACCACAAGTAAGACGCGCAAACGCGGGAAGCGAACGCAGCTCGTGTGTGTGTGGTTGTGTGTGTGTGTGTGTGTGTGTGTGTGTGTGTGTGTGTGTGTGTGTGTGTGTGCTACAGCTGCGCCCTGTGTGTGTGTGTGTGTGTGTGTGTGTGTGTGTGTGTGTGTGTGCTACAGCTGCGCCCTCTGGTGGCGGGCGGGTGGTGTAACAGCGTGACACACACACACACACACAGACATTCAGCCCTTGCTGTCATAGTAAGTGGCTCACTGCGTTCGCAATCACTGCGTTCGCAATAACATTGCGTGGCACATCTATGCACAGAATGTCTATGTTCACAGGCTTCTGTGTGCGGCCTAGAGGGCATCTGAGCATGTGCAGCACTACAAGTCTTACACCATATGCGTTTGGGAAACCCAGTCAAAGTCACTAGTACGTAGTAACTAAAGTTTTCAAATTATTGTAGTGGAGTAAAAGTACAATATTTGCCTCTGAGATGTTGTGGAGTAGAGGTGCAGTAAAGGTACTGAAAAATTGGAAATACTCAAGTAAAGTAAAAACATTAATTTCAAGTACTTGAAATGAAAAAAGTTTAGAACCACTGAAGTAAAGGAACCTCAAACTTGTATACTTGAGTACAGTACTTCAGTATAGTAAATGCACTACTTTCTGCCACCAGTGAATCATATCCCTGCAGACAGAGTTTATAGCTTAGTCAAGCAGAGAAGGACAAGGGAGATACGTGAGTTTAACACCCTTTCAATCGCTCTTTTTTTCCTTCTTTCTCCCTTTCTTTCTGTCGTTCCTTCCTTCCTCCGGTAGCCCACCTCTCTGCCCTCAGTTGCTCCAGATGCTCATTTCAGCATAAATATTTATGAAGTTTGAACCTACTTCGTTAAAGTCGCTGTGAGGGTGTGCGAAGGGGGGTAAGGGGATTCTGTCTTATCTCATGGTTCCCTTGTTGAATTTTAAATCTTTTTAATCTTGTACGCTGCACCTATGCACTTGTTTTATTTCTGTACTTTTTTTATAATAAGTTTTAGCTGCTGTTATGCCTGAAGCCAGGACTGGGATATGCTCTGCTATAGTCTTAGAACGTTTCTGTCGGGCGGAAAGCACTATATCCCTCTCTCTGTTTCTGGCACAACAGCGCCCCTACTGGTACTCATAGTCATATAGAGCGTCGCAGTCCCTCCCCCTTTCAGAACGGCGAGTGGCCCAGGAAATGAAAAGCAATGCATTTTCCCATAGCCACTTTCTGAAAGTATTTATTTAAAGATGGTTACGCCGCGGACAAAGCCAACTCGGATCGTGACAAATCATGACAATGAACACAATATTTTGGGCCGATCAAATCATTAGAAAGAAGAAAATAAAGGCAGGAGACAAGACTATTTGTTTTGTTTTTCTTCTTATAAATTATTTGATCGGCCCGAAATATTGTGTTCATTGTCATGATTTGTCACGATCCGAGTTGGCTTTGTCCGCGGCGTAACCGTCTTTAAAAAAATACTTTCAGAAAGTGGCTATGGGAAAATGCATTGCTTTTCATTTCCTGGGCCACTCGCCGTTCTGAAAGGGGGAGGGACTGCGACGCTCTATACTGGTGCTCATTAACGTCACAGACACACATAGGTGAACACAGACATTGCTGTTCCTTGGAGTGGTTGCACCACTCAAAAATAGCAAAAGTAACAGATCGACAAGCTCGAAACGTGTCGCTTCGCACAGCGATTCGACACTAACCAAATAATGATGATGATGTTAATAATAAAACTTTTCCACTCATGAGTGTGAAGGTCGGGTTCATCCGATCGAGCATGCACACACACACACACACACACACACACACACACTCCTCAATGATGACACCCACTGCTCTGAACGTATACTACATAATGTGGAGGGATGACGTCAATGTGTGTGTGTGTGTGTGTGTGTGTGTGTGTGTGTGTGTGTGTGTGCTCGCGAAAATGAGATTCAGTCAAGGACGAGAACATTCTGTTCTGATTCACTCCTCTGTGCAGTCATAATCACATGCAGGTCACCAGATCCAAGGTGAAGTTTCACTGCATCAGTTAATGAGCTGAATCTGCCCTCCCTGAGACAACTCCCTAAGTGTATGTGCGTGAGATCAGCAGCAGACTAAAGGTGGTCCACTACATGTACAGAACATTTCACAGAGAGAGAGAGAGGGGGGGGGGGTGTCCAGATCTTCAGGGGTCTCGGTGGGACCGCTCCAATACCAGGCTTTCCTGTTAAACCAATTGTTATTGTTTCCACAAGCACACCCAGGGCCAGGGGTGACCCTGAATCATGTTCTGAATGCTGTTCTCCCTCCAATCTGTAGTACTGTAAAACCCTCATGCAGTGTCCATGTAACTGTTAGTTCAGTCAGGTATACTGGAGAGGTTAATATGCCGCATTACTAGGTGGGTGTATTCAGTGTTATATACAAGATAAATTGTGCAATCTATTCGTGAGTTATCCGACTGAACTTGCGGTTGTCCCTGGAGTCCAGGGCCCGACCCCGTGACCCAAACAAATTGAAATTGTTTGGGTCACGGGTCTCTCTTGAAGTGCGTGGAAGAACGTTAGCTAGATTTAGGACATATACGCTTGTGAAGAGCGGAGATAATTTGTCCAGTTCCCCCCCGGTCGGGTCGGCCACCGGCAAACAAAAGGCCTTGAGGAATTTGTCGTTATCTATCTACCCGTCATGCAACCAACAAATGGTGTGTGTGTGTGTGTGTGTGTGTGTGTGTGTGTGTGTGTGTGTGTGTGTGTGTGTGTGTGTGTGTGTGTGTGTGTGTGTGTGTGTGTGTGTAGCGCCTTGGATAAAGGCGTTTACGATTTATGGAGTGCTGATGTTGTATCATGAGGACATATCCATGAGTTTGTGAATGTAACCTTTACTGCACCTAAAATATTTGTGTCCCTGTGTGTGGACATAAATAAATTGTTAAACTGTGCACGCGCCTGTGCATGTGTGAGTGTGTGCAAAAAGCATGCAGTTCATTGGAAGAATTAACATATTATTAGCAAAACACACGCAATGTAAACTCACTGGCTTGATTACCTGTAATCATCTCCAATTGTTTTAGAAGACATTCTCTCCAATGCCACAGGAGTGACAAGAGACTGACAGAATAAAAAAGAAAAAAAAAAGCATTATTTTGATAAATTATGATCAGATGATGAATGATTTGTGTTTTTGTTTTTTTTTTGGGGGGGGGGGGGGGGGCTTAAAAACAGAAGCTTGGAAACATTCACTGAAACTAATTTTTCATCTACAGTGTTTATTTGCCATGTCTCGTGTCCTGTAGACAAGCGGTTCTCAAATTGTGTGCGTTTTGGAGGATTTATATGTTGGCTACTAGCTTTCAAAAATAGCAGATCTACAAGCTCTACAATAATTTTAGCAAATTATCATTTTGTGACTTATTGGATGGAAAATGTTCACCTATTATTATGACGTGCAGGCCAAAATCAGTATGGCAGCTTGCCAGTGTCAGCGTGTCCACACCGTGGAGCCGATAGCCTCACCGTGTCTCAGTGTCTCCTCCTCCAAGCCGTTGGCTGGTGGTGTAACTCCTCCTCGCCGTTAATTGATTTGGAAATCTATTTAGTGTGATGAAGACGCATTTAAACCAGGAAGCAATGAGAACAGCGAGGGTCATGGGAGTGGGATGGGATGGAGGGAGGGGGGGGGGGGGTGGGGGGTGGGTGTAATTGCATGTTGTTTTAGATAACAAACAAACAAAACCTAATTTTGTGTTTGCCGCTTGTCTGTGCCGGAGGCTAACAGGAGCACTCCCTTGTGTCTATTCAAGTATGTAATCTTTTAATTGGCTCCCGTGAAAAAAATCACTCCAAGTAACTGCAAACGAGGTGGGAGGGGTACGTGGTGAATGTAGTTGTGGAAGAGGTACTGTATACTCTGATTGGTTTAAAAATGTTTTAAAGGTTTTTTTTAAGTAAAAGTATCAACACCATAAACCTTAACAAAAAAAAGTAAGTAATAATTAAAATCTACAAAGCAATTAATAACTCAAGTTTTCAAATAATTGTGGAGTAAAAGTACAATATTTGCCTCTGAGTTGAACAGTATTGAAAATCGTTAACACTCCAGTAAAGTATAATGTACCTCAAAGTTGCACTTAGTACTTGAGTAAATGTACTTAGTCAGTGTCCACCACTGGGACAGGGGGGTGGGGGGGATGGGATGATGAAGGCAAGAACGTAAACAGTATCTTCTTTTGTGTGCACCACAAGCGTCTGTACATTGTACATTGTTGCACACACATCTCCCCCAATAATCGTGTGTGCAGCACTGCACAGCTCTGAAGAACATTACACCAAACCCAGTAAATAGAAGATCTCCGTTTGAATACTGAAAGATGTGTCGTTGTGAGACAGATTGCTTTTGGTTGTGGAGGTTCGTTGGATTGATGTGAGCCCCAGAGCGAATCTGTCTTTTTCTTTTCCCCAAATGAGCTTTCCCATTTAAATTGGCCATCCTTCAACCTCTCATTATAGCACAGTATTTTATGTATTTAATTATACAATTATTATTTATTTTTGTCTCATTTAATTGCTCCCTGTAGTACCACATGTCATGCAATTCAGAGGTAATGAATTTAACACAATGGGATTATTTTTTTATTATTGGTGTCTTCTAACACTGGGAACTTGGAGACAAATAAAACATGGCCTTTTTTTAACACATTACACTGTCAGATATTCTGTATTCAATCATTAATTGTTCCGCCATTGGTTTTCAGTGAAGGCGGATGTAAACAAACGCTGTGTAGAGTGGCGGACGATCATTATTTTCATTCACCAGGATTTATTTTTTCTTCTTTTATTTAGTTATGGACTGGTCCGTTGAATAAAGCTTGTTTTGACCAAAAACGCAACCTGGGAAAAGAATTAGAGATTTGCATTTTCGTACAAATGTTTACATTGAGACAGTTTCAAAAGCATTGGGCTATTATAGTTTCCTGATCATCCCCCTATAATAACACAGAATTTCTGATGGCACCCATTTTCTTCTTTGTTGGATA
Organism: Protomyctophum parallelum; assembly: GCF_964188405.1. Classification (NCBI taxonomy): domain Eukaryota; kingdom Metazoa; phylum Chordata; class Actinopteri; order Myctophiformes; family Myctophidae; genus Protomyctophum; species Protomyctophum parallelum. Next base: position 14,309,185 of record NC_139717.1, read on the forward strand.
TAAGCCAAGTCTTCTAATATGTGATTAGAATAGATTTTTCAGATAACAGAGGCATGGTACCATGGGAGCACTACTGACATCCATACCATCATACTGCCCTTAATTGCTTATTTCTTTAGCACATTGTGTGTGTGTGTGTGTGTGTGTGTGTGTGTGTGTGTGTGTGTGTGTGTGTGTGTGTGTGTGTGTGTGTGTGTGTGTGTGTGTGTGTGTGTGTGTGTGTGTGTGTGTGTGTGTGCACATGTTTGTGCGTGCACGTGATGTGCGTGTTTGTGTGCAGTGTTAGTGGCTGATTGACTACCAGCTATGCTATAGTGTGAGTTGTGACTGTCTGAGTAGTGTCTGAATGTATAGACTTTCCACCTCAGAGGAGGTCTGTGTTGCTAAATGGCCCATGTGATCCGGTCGAGACGTGGTTTCGTTTATAAAAGTGTAAAAAAAAGACAAAAGAAAACTTGGCGTCGCTTTCTTTTGGTCCATCCATCCGCCAGGCTGTGGACTATTTAAGCTGGCTGTAAAAGCTTCCCCTGGGGGAACCCGGACCCCACTTTGAGAATCAGCACTTTATCGCAGAGCTTCAGTGTTCTTTCAAATCCAGAGAGAATCTTTGTCTTTTTAGATTTCCAATATAGCTGTCACCGTTGAACTTTCACTGAGGCCAATAACAAAGGTACACAGTCTCGAGTCATGGAGCAAGCATGACACGACATGACATAAATACACAACATAACATGACATGACATTTTACAAGCATGCCATGAAATGGAATGACATGCTGTATGGCCGTGTGTTTCCCAACGTGGGGTCCAGGGACCACCAGGGGTCCAAATATCAGACCCAGTCTGTGTCTCTGAGAGCGTATGAATGGACAAGATGGACAAATTGTACACTCTCAGGTGGTCAGGTGGTCTGTAATACATATTAAACTAGGCCTAGTTTGGCAACCACTGGTATAGACGACTGACGATTTTAGCCACAAGTATAAAGGAAACAGCCTTGATTCATTTACACTGTTCATAATAAGTTGGAGATCATTGAAATGCTCAAAGTCCTCATCATGCACTTGGCGGATCTGTGCCTCTATATTTAAAGCCTGACATTATTGCATTTTCTTCTGAAGTAAATATTCTTACTTCAAGTACACTATCTAACTTGACTAAAATAGACAAATGACGAAGAGTATTTCAGCATCAAAAACTCAGACGGTCGGACCAGGAAAACACGCAGGCAGAGATGTGAACTGAAGATCCATCGATGTATTTATTTGCAGTAAGTCAGACAAAGACAGAGGGCTTTCCGCGGCCCTTGAGTTGAGCCGCGGAGCCCTAGAGCTGACCGTCCGGGCAGGCAGCCCCCACAAGCTTCACTCAACATTGTATTTACAGCCATATATATGTGGTCTACAACAGACGGTATTTTTACATACGAATGTCATTGAGGTGCAGATAGAGTGACGTATGAGACTGGCCTCTTGGTGGAAACAATAGAGCATGCTAATTCCTGTCACACCTATGGCCGAGCCAGCTACTTACTATGCAGGATGGCTAGACCCTGCTTTTGAATGACAAAGGCAGGCCTTGCATAGACCAGAGTGACTGCAGACTTTAAGACAGACAGAACACCTTTGTACAAGAACATTTGGTTATAGAATGACGAATTATTGAGGCCATATACGACATAATTCCCCCCTTGACCATCACCATGATGATGGTCACATAAAAATATGGAACAATAATTCTATTATACCCCCCTTGACCCAATCACATGACATACTAAACATAAGAAAAGAACAACGGAAAGTGACACTTTAAAAGTTCCCAAAGATAATTCCAGGCATCATATATGAAAATTGACAATTGCACTTTACATTTTAGGATATACAGCTTGTTATAAATGATTTCTCTTTAGCCTCATTTAGCCCTGATAGTTGAATATTACCTCCAATTTAAACCACTTTTCTGACAACTAGGTAATCCTCAAACAATGCAAAAAATGGAACATGATTTAGTACAATTAACTGACATTTAAACACACCACACCTTTGTCTTATACCCTGTGTTTCCATTTTTTAACTCTCATGAATTAGCACTTACTCTGTACGCCGCGAAACCAGACAAAATCCCACAGCACACAGTGCAATAAATTCTCTAATTCATGTGCCAAACAACCCACATTATAACTTCACCACCCCAAACAGGACGGCCCGTCTAAAAGCTACAATTAACAGGCTCCTTGCAATTCACAGAAACACACAAGTTTTTTACAGACGCGCTTACTAATCCCGTATATATTTTGAAACTATTCCTTCGAACGCTTGATCTTGATGACAGCACGCTGCAATTACATTACCCCGAATCGACCTACGCTCCTGTTTACTCACTCACGTCCAAAGTTCCCAAGTTATCTCGATATTAACAGCAAAACCTCGCACGTCGTTGCACCTAACTGCCTTTTAACTAATTTAAACTTCGACAAAACACATATCAACACATGCCTAATATGTTGAATAAACTTACATTACACAAACGTTTTGAATACAGATAGATTGTTGAAACTCTTCCATCTGTTATAAATGAACTCTTTTAGTGTCGCAAAACATTGTCTCTTAACTTGTTTAATATCTATTATTCGTTTGAGAAAAAGTCAATCTACCGTAAAAACACAGTCACTGCTCCAAGATGAAGCGATAAACCAATATCATGCTACTCTTTCACCAAACTTACTTTTAGCCCCATACTAGGCCTACAGACCGAGTAAGGTTAATAGATTTAACTATTCTGACCACCATTTTCGCTCTGGTTACTTTAGCCCACAATTCGACACAGTACTTATTCATACTGTATTTTAAATCCTCTCAAATATAATTCCCCTTTTACACATGTGACGTACCTGAAGGCATTCGTGGTCAAACTGAGAACTGCATCATGTTATGAAGAAACCTTGTTGCAATGTTTTGTCCGCGTACTGCCACTCACGTGTGTGTCCATTGTCCTTCGTCCCATCCAACACACAGTCACACTCCCCCCTTCCAGACACTATGAATATAAAATATCACATAATGACTGGAAAGAAAAATAAACGCAACATCGTGAGCTTGCAGATCTGCTGTTTGAAGAATGAAGAATTAATTGAAAACGTGGTCGCCGCTCTCGACCGCTGATGAGATGAATCGCGCCGTGCCGTCCTGTCGCCGCACGCCGTGATGAAAGCTCTCGGTCGCCGCTTGGTCGGAGACCCCCCTCGGTGGAAGACTCACTCGTTGAAGGCCTTGTAGAACGCCTCCCTCCTCGCCGCTGCTTGCCTGCCGTGAAGAGACGCATCCGCCCGCCGCTTGTAGTGTCGCCTTCCCCGGTCGGATCGCCGCCGCTTCCCGCCGAGATGCGGAGATCCGCAGGTCGCCCGTTGTTGCGCTGTAGAGCGTTGCTTCCTCCCGCTGCTGCATGGCGTGGCTGGAGGGCCGCTCCCTTCGCCTCGTCGCGTCCATGTCGGAGAGCACCGCACGCGTTGTTGGTCCCCGCATCCCTTTGTTCCGCCGACCGCCGTTCGCCGAAAAAATAAAATTCAACTCAACGCCAAATTGTCCACTGGTCCACGGTTCGTTTTACCTGGAATGGAAACCCATCCCAAAAGCAGTTTGTTTCAGGCTCCAACTGAAGTAAATATTCTTACTTCAAGTACGCTATCTAACTTGACTAAAATTAGACAAATAAGGACGAAGAGTCTGCATCAAAGTCTCAGGCGGTCGGATGAAAGGAAACAAGCAGAGAGAGGTGAACTGAAGATCCATCGATGTATTTATTTGCAGTAAGTCAGACAAAGACAGAGGGCTTTCCGCGGCCCTTGAGTTGAGCCGCGGAGCCCTAGAGCTGACCGTCCGGGCAGGCTGCCCCCAACAAGACTAACTCAACATTGTATTTACAGCCATATATATGTGGTCTACAACAGACGGTATTTTTACATACGAATGTCATTGAGGTGCAGATAGAGTGACGTATGAGACTGGCCTCTTGGTGGAAACAATAGAGCATGCTAATTCCTGTCACACCTATGGCCGAGCCAGCTACTTACTATGCAGGATGGCTAGACCCTGCTTTTGAATGACAAAGGCAGGCCTTGCATAGACCAGAGTGACTGCAGACTTTAAGACAGACAGAACACCTTTGTACAAGAACATTTGGTTATAGAATGACGAATTATTGAGGCCATATACGACACTTCCCTGCAGTAATTACAGTTTTCTCAAGAAGTAATTTAGCTTTGTTTTTCCGGCTATGTCTAATGTCAACAAAAATGTCAACTTTAATGACTTCTCCCCCGGCATGAATCGCATGATAATACCGCAGAATGAATGTCAGTGACGTAGAAATAGTAGACTGCACTCAAGTGTGGAAGAACTACCCAAGTGAAATGTCACGTCAAGTGTGTGTGTGTGCGTGTATGCGTGAGTGCGTGCAGGCATCAACTTGACATTTACTGTACAACAATTATAATTCGATTATAACTTCACAGGTCAATGTTTTATCTCACAATTTTTTCTAACCCATTTTTTTCACGCGGTGCCAATTGCCTAAAGCTGTCAGAAACCCGCTTCAACCAGTGACATCAATAAAAAAATAACGTGCCTAACGTCAACGATGATTTCGGTACTGTCCACAGCGCTCCTATGAGACACCGGCCGCATAATATTTATTTTTAAAAGCTTTTTTTATCTTGAGCATTAGTGACGACCACTTATATGAAGATGGGGACAGAGTGGCATTCCGACCCACAGCCATTCCAACTATGTGGCAGTTATAGGGTATAGGGACAGGGTTAGTAATGCGGCTCTTCAGAATGCCGTTGTGTAACCTATGAAGATGGGTTTGAAAATGGGAGAATAATAATAAATCTTTATTTTATATAACCACTGATCTATATGATGAGCCAATCTGCAAGCTCAAAACTTTGTGAGTATTATTTTAGCTTCTTTTCTTATTGGAAGTATTAATGTCAAAATAAATAAAACATGCAACGTTGAAATATGGGGATAAAAGGTTTCTTCCCGACAGACGATATACAGACTGAATTGGTCATGGCAACCTCTGTGTGTGTGTGTGTGTGTGTGTGTGTGTGTGTGTGTGTGTGTGTGTGTGTGTGTGTGTGTGTGTGTGTGTGTGTGTGTGTGTGTGTGTGTGTGTGTGTGCTTGTTATCCTGGGTGAAAAGGCTGCAGGTTGTTTGTCCAGCTTCCAAGAGAGATTGCTCTGGCACACTAGTCGTCATAAGAGGACGGATTGAATCTGCAGAAAAACACGGGATATTTCAAATATTCACAGTAGGCCTATATCGTATATTTCAGTCTGATGCTAACTTAAACTGTATACTGCTGATATACTGTATATTACAGTGCCAGGCTGTTGCTCCACTACAATGATTTGAGAAAGCAGGAGAACACTGCTGCTGTGTTCTCCTCGGGCCAGTCATGTAATGATCTGGGTCTGCCATCCCTATACTGACCACCACCTCCCAGAGGTACCATTACTGACCCTCTCCTTTTCATCAACCCGTCACTACAGGGGACAGCCAAATACTGATGTATTACCTTTCTGCTGGCACTTCTAGCTAAAACTCCTACAATACACCCGTACCATAGCCTTAAGTGTCCATTATAGGATTGTGTGTGTGTGTGTGTGTGTGTGTGTGTGTGTGTGTGTGTGTGTGTGCATATTACCCATTGATGGACTTTTTTTAACCAATTCTCAGCACTTTAATATTGCACATACAATGAAATTGTATCCATGGCCTTGCTTATTAACTAAATGTGTACTCTGTCTCTGACTTTAATTTGTTTGTTTGTTTACTTGCGTGTTGGTTGTTGTTTTTTTGCTTGTTTCTTTCTTTCTTTTTTGGCAGGGCACCACAAAGCAATTATGCTTAGGTCACCATCACTCAAATGGCCAGCAGTGCCATGGTGTGTATTACCATAGGCATAGAAAGGTAGACGCCTCCCTCTGCCTTTTTAAAATTTGGGTTGAGGAAACTTGACGTCCGGTGTGCATTGCAGGTGAGAGAAGGCGTTGTTTCCTCGTCGGTCGACGGTGCTCATTTGAATTATTATTGAAAGTATTCATTCCAGTCATGACGAACATAGGCTACCCGGTACTACCATAACATGGAGATCATAACGATTTAAGGAATTATCCCCGCATGGAACCTGAACACCTACTGCCCAACATGTAGCACGTGTCACAGGACAGATGTCTCCAGACCTGGCAGTGTCAGTTCTGTGGGGGTCCATGAGTGTTGATTCAATTGTTGATGGGAGCCGCCTCCTATGTCCAGCTTTTGCTGTGTGTCCACAAACGTGGTCCTACACAAAGATAAAATTCTCAATGACAATGAATGGAGAACTTTATAGTGTAAAATTTACGTCAAAGTCAAATAGTCATTTGCATAACACAAACATTGATAACGAAGGTGAGGACGCAAATTGTGATTGGCCGGAATAAGATGATGTATGATAATGTACGATGATAAGAGCGCCTCTCACTTTGCACGGGTGTGGTTTTTTTATGTATTTTTTTGCATTTTTCTCCCCTTTTCTCCCCAATGTAAATATTTCCTCTATATTTCAATGTGTTGTCATGTCCTACTGATTCACCTATAGCAGACCTACAAGCTCGAGTGGCACGCTATGAGCTTGATAGGAGCAGAAGCTTCATCCTGCTGAACACTCCAGATAGATGGCACTCCCAGTCCATAGGACAATGAGCTGTCCTACCACGGGACAATGAGCTGTCCTATGGGACAATGAGCTGTCCTACCACGGGACAATGAGCTGTCCTACCACGGGACAATGAGCTGTCCTATGGGACAATGAGCTGTCCTACCACGGGACAATTGTGTTCATATAGACTCGACAAGGCAGGATTCACCCCGGTGGATTCCAACCGCTACACTCCGCGGCGGTGGACAGGTATTCACCACTGCGCCACCAGAGTGCCTCCAACCAGTTGTATAGACTATATAGACTATTTAACATATCAATTAAGGTCTATCTTGGATTGGATAGATGTCCAGACAGACAGACAGACAGACAGACAGACAGACAGCAGTTGTTGGTTCTCAAACTTTAACATTTATTAAAGTTCTCAAACATTTAGACTAAGGGGTCCAATTGGTTACAGAATTTAGAACCTCAAGTAACCTTGAGGAGGTTCTAAATTGACCCTGGACCACTGGTTTACACAATCAAACAAGAACCCGTGTCCACCTGTCATGTACTCTCATCGGCTGTAGCACATCTGGCTCCCAGCGCTGCATGGTATCAACCCAACTCACACGGCATGTGATTTCCATCACAGAATGCTAAACATATCAAACCTGCGGGATATCTAGAGATGCCCTGGGATGCCATCTCCGAGCGCTATAGAATCACACTCGGCTCGCATGTTTGAACCCTTGAAGCAAAACCTTGGTGAGCAAAGTGGTTACTTCTGAAGGTAGAAAGAAGAAGGTAGGATATCTGCACACCGTTCTTAAGCTCCCAGTAGTATTTCATTTAGGATTCAATGTTTCGATCCCATCGGGTCTCCATCAGGAAGATGAAGACCCGATGGGGTTATTTTGGATCTTCTTATCTCATTGCGCCTGAGCTAACATTTTTACTAGGGATGTCCCGATCACGTTATTTTGCTCCCAATCCGATTCCGCTCATTTAATTTTGAGTATCTGCCGATACCAATTTTTCCCGATCCGATATTTATATTTATGTTGGACACTTATGTCATATCACAATAGTACAATATCCAAAATCACAGACAATATCCAGTCTAATATCATGATATGGATATAATATTGATACTAGGGATGTCCCGATCATGTGTCTTTGCTCAGGATCCAATTCCGATCATTTATAAATGGCGTGATCGGCCCCGATTTCCAATCACGTGATGGGATTGGTACAACCCTAATTTTCACCTAATTGAATCGAGATCTGCCGCACTCACTCACTGACAATCAAGCAATCAATCAATCAAATCTAACTTGATAGTTACAGGGAACTAGTGGGTGAAATTATTGTGCAGGCTCTGAGTGTGGCAGTCAAAGGAAGAGTAAGTATAGGCAAGAGAAAATGAAATATAGAGGAAGGAAATATAGAGAAAGGTGGTTCTGTAGTTGCAAATTCCTCTTAGCCAAAGCCTCTTTTTGTCCAGCCAGTCCCTGTATCTCCTTGTTCAATTTCTCTCTCTCTTTAGCCCATTTCTCAGCTTTAAGAGTCTTCTTAGCCAGAGACTCCTTTTCTCCATCTTGTCCCTGTCTCTCCTCCTCCCATTCGCCCTGCTTTTTTGTAAATTCATCCTTGGTGAGGTCCAGCTGGTTCTGGAGATGCCAATTCCTCTCAGCCAAAGCCTCAATTTCTCCAGCAAATCCCTCTTTCTCCTCTACCCATTTCCCCTCCATCCTTAACCAAAGAACATCTTTGGTTCTCATTTTATCCAGGGTGTGGTCCAGTTGGCGCTCGAGATACCTATTCTTCGTAGCCAAATACTCAATTTCTTTCTGGGTACGTTCTAGTTGGTTCCGCAGTTGCACATTTTCTCCAGATTGGCCATGTCTCTCCTTCTCCCATTCGTCCTGTTTGTTTCTCAATACGTCCATGGTGAGGTCCAATTGCTTCTGGAGTTGCTCATTCTTTGTGGCCAAAGCCTCCATTTCTCCAGCAAATCCCTCTTTCTCCTTTCCCCATTTCTCCTCCTCCATTAACCAATGAGTCTCTTTGGTTCTCAGTTCTTCCTGGGTGAGGTCCACTTGGTTCTGCGGTTTCCCATTATTCTTAACCAAAGCTGCAATTTCTTGTCTCTCCTTCCCCCATTGGGCCTGCTCGATTAGCAAATGATTATATTTGTCTCTCAGTTGTTCCTTATTGTTCTGGAGTTGCCCATGCTTCTTAACAATCTTCTCAACCAAATCCTTCAAATACTCCCTTTCTCCGGCTAGTCCCTGTCTCTCTTTCTGCCATTTGTGCATCTTTATTAACCAAAGAGAACCTTTGTTTCCCAGTTCTTCCGGGGGGAGCTGGGGATGGTTCTGCAGTCGGACATTCTTCTTAACCACGGCTTCCATTTCCTCTCACTGTCTCTCCAAAAGTAATGTCAGATGTTTTTAAAATACAAAGAACTACACTAAGATACAAATTACACTCAAATTAGAATTTACCATATAGGTATTAGTTCCAGTTATTCACATGTGTCCCGCACTCCAGAAGTTTGGAAGTAAGCATTTATTAAATTCTGATATTCTGTCGGGTGTGACAACACAGATGTTGCACAAACCGCATTGTCCAAATATGGACATCAGGACAACCTACGGTGGTGGAATGAAGTCTTAGTTTATTTCCTAGGAGAAATCCACACCAAGACACCCTGAATCAGCCTATAATCCTGTCCCAACATGTTGGCCTTGTATTGCTTCATAGATGCGCCCTGTTCTTTTTCCTCACGCCTCCCAGTGGCTCCCACAGTAGGCTGATTCATGTGTTTTGGTGTGGATTTCTTCTTTAAATACAAAAGACTGACTAAACAAATAATAAAAAATAGGGTAATGCAAATGATATCAAATTAACACATAATATTTCAAATGTGTGGTCCTATAGTTTTAACCTGAGGCATTGATCCATTGAAATGAATTGGAAATCCATTGGAAGTGCGTGACAGGAAGCTGTCACACACATCCTCCTGTCAAGCACTTCCTGTTAACAGCCAAGGACTATTGAAAGAGGACGGGAAGCGAAGACCGTACGGTGGACTCCATGTTGCTCCCTGGAAGGAAAGAAACATGCACAATTGAGACCAAGGCACATGTTTCTTTCCTTCCAGGGAGCAACATGGAGTCCACCGTACGGTATTCGCTTCCCGTCCTCTTTCAATAGTCCTTGTTAACAGCTTCCTGTTAACGCTTCCTGTTACTCTCTTGCTCACACACACACACACACACACACACACACACACACACACACACACACACACACACACACACACACACACACACACACACACACACACACACACACACACATTTGAAATGTTTATGTCCACATAATGAGAAGTACAGGAATACCTTGTACAAAGGACATAAACACTGCCAGTGCAGTTTGACAGTGGGAGAGCAGCCAGTTACAACGTGCATAGCATCGTTATATACTGTACAGTACAGCTGTCACCTCCTACAGACGCTTTATGTTATGTATGTATCTGTAATTTGTGTTAAGCCCTTTTCCCCCTCACTGTGCTTTGAAGAGCCTTTGCTTGTAAGTTTTCATGCTTTAGTTCCTGAGGTCGCTTCTCGCCCTTAAAAAACTATATATAATCCTGTTAAACACTCATGTGTAAAATATGCACCACCCGTGTGGAGGAAGAATGATTAGGATTTGTATTGTGATCTCTCACTCATGAAATATATCCATTGTTTTATGTTGTGTGTCAGTGTGTGAACAATAATAGCAATTCAAAACAGAACTAAAAACCACACCTCCAGTCGCTGTCATAACAACGGGAGGTGTGCTCATGATCACGGCAGCAGAGTCTGTTTGTGCACCGCTGCACGAGCACCTGCAGCCCATCAAGTATAATTTATGCTTTGTCCTGCGATGGTGTCGCGCATGCAGACCTCTAAGCTCACAACAGTTTCATCCGCAATGACATGTGAGCTTGTAATCAGCTGTTCTCTGTGTGCAATACTGCATGTTGCACAATGAAGTATAAATGTCTCCGTGAGTGCACCTCACTAGCCAATGATGTATCTTTTCTTACAGGGGTCTTACAGGGGTCCGTGGATTATTGTCTCCACCAGCCGAAGGCATGGGGAGAGTATGTTTTGCACTCCGTCCGTCCGTCCGTGTGTCCGTGTGTCCGTCCGTCCGTCCGTGACCAGCTAATCTCAGCCACCGTTAACCCGGTCGATGCCAAATTTTGCACACACACTCCCTGGATGCCAACCATGAACCTCTGCCCCAAACTTTCCAGAACGGCCTGTTATAGCGCCACCAGGAGGCCGCTTTGTGCAAAACAAGTTTTTTCACAGTACACCTACAGATTTTGTCCAAACATCACGCAAATTAGTACACAGTCTCTCTAGAGCCATTCAACGAAACGGGTCTTTCAGATTTCTCAGACTCCATCCTGATTGGTTAAGATTGGCTTCCAAAGTTCACAGGAGTGCTCAGTTTCAAACAAAATGCTGCAAATCATGAACACATCGCGTGATTTCCGTGAAATTGTGCACGCACATTCCCACTAGGCCGAGGACGAAATGCCACATGAACAATTTCAACTCAGCCTCAAGGTGGCGCTATAACTGGCCCAAAAGTGTTTTTACCTCTAACTGCACGGATCTGTGGATAACCTGGTGGAGACCTGTGCCCAGTTCCTAATGTAGCACGAAATGAGTTGCGATTCCAGGCAAAGTCCATCATTTATTCAAACAAGGCATCTTCCATATAGTTACATCAGGTTACCAGCATAGCAAAGTCATCTTTCCATAGTATAGCACATTAAGGCCAGGCCAAGCCTGTCCATCATGGTCTCCTCCGTTCTCTAACTCCCAACCCTCTCTCCAACCCTGTGTCCCCCATGCTTTATTTCACAAAACATCAAACAAAAGGTGTGAGAATATCACTTATCAAACAGGTGGTCTATTTTGAAAGTATCCTGAGTACTCCCAAAGAATTATCTTGAGAAGTCAAAGCGTAAACCTACAATTTGGAATGACTCAGCCAAAGAGTTGATATGCAAATAGACCTTCAGTTTAAGGCACATTGGTGAGACACTGGAGGGAGATACAGGGAGAAATGGCTTGCAGAAGTTAAAGTTATATTGTACATTATTATGACTAACCATGTAGTTATGCTACATGATTCATAATATGCACCACACCAACACACAAGAGAGGTTGAATGTAGTGAAACCAGTGCTCCCCAAAACAACAGGTTTGGAGATCTGTTGGAAATTGATTACATGAAACAGTCACCCATGCGACCAGTCTCAATGTTTGTAAACAAATGATTGGTCTATATACATGTTTTAATAGCCATGCATCTGTTGTCTGCGATCTTTATATGGATCTGAAACGGCACCGCTAAAACCAACTTTTTGCCCTGAGCCGGTTGCTATAGGCAACACCTTGGTACGTGCTCATGCATGCGTAGACTACTGTTATAAATAGGAACTTATCTCGAAAACTACGGCGCTGTCCATTGTGCTGATCGGAGGTTCGGATCTGATTTCCGATTTTTCATCGCATCTCGATCGAATAATAAACTAATGCTAAACATTAGCCTTTTCTTAAAATGGAGGTCTCCTCCGAGCGGGGGAAACGGAAGCACTTGAGTAGTAATCTCCCCAATTCTGGCCAACGCACAAGGTAATTACCACTTGTGGCCACCAGGCCGTAGTCAAAGTGTTAAAAACTAAATGTAGGAAAGAAAAGATAAAGGGACCTATACAAATATGTCCACTACCCACAAATGGGTCCCGACCCACTGTTTGGGAAGGATGTGTGTACACTGAGACAGGTCATCAGGGTCGGGATTCTAAAGCATTCGATCAAATCTGAATCTATCAAATCTGCTTATCAAATGCTATAGTTAATTGGGGGGAGGCGGCAATTTCCTAAGATAAAATATCAAAATTGCTTTTTTATTCCACTCAAAACAAAATAGCTTTTGCCTGAGATGTTGAATTAAACATGACAGAAAGATTGCATTTGGCATTACGGTTGACAACAATTTGCAGTCTTTGTGAAAGTGCTGCCTTTGCTGCAGCAGTGTTTTAATTTTAACTGTGTCACCATCACTTCACAATGGTTCTGAAAGTTATTAATTAACTGTGTCACCATCACTTCACACTGGTTCTGAAGGTTATTAATTACCTGTGTCACCATCACTTCACACTGGTTCTGAAGGTTATTAATTACCTGTGTCACCATCACTTCACACTGGTTCTGAAGGTTATTAACCCATTCTGACCGGGCACCCATTTTGGTGTCGGCATCATGTTATGCTTTAGCTATTGAAAAATAGCAGATCTACAAGCTCATATCGCGCCACCGAGTGGCGCGATACGAGCTTGTAGGTCTGCTATTTTTGAATAAAATCGAAGAACGACTGAAATTTTTAGAATCTGATCTCAGGTCAGAATGGGTTCATCAGACCAGTGTGTGTCCAGTGGATACCTCGTATGAATCTGATCTCAGGTCAGAATGGGTTAATTAACTGTGTCACCATCACTTCACACTGGTTCTGAAGGTTATTAATTACCTGTGTCACCATCACTTCACACTGGTTCTGAAGGTTATTAATTACCTGTGTCACCATCACTTCATACTGGTTCTGAAGGTTATTAATTACCTGTGTCACCATCACTTCATACTGGTTCTGAAGGTTATTAATTAACTGTGTCACCATCACTTCACACTGGTTCTGAAGGTTATTAATTACCTGTGTCACCATCACTTCATACTGGTTCTGAAGGTTATTAAATGACTGTGTCACCATCACTTCACACTGGTTCTGAAGGTTATTAATTACCTGTGTCACCATCACTTCACACTGGTTCTGAAGGTTATTAATTACCTGTGTCACCATCACTTCATACTGGTTCTGAAGGTTATTAATTAACTGTGTCACCATCACTTCACACTGGTTCTGAAGGTTATTAATTACCTGTGTCACCATCACTTCACACTGGTTCTGAAGGTTATTAATTACCTGTGTCACCATCACTTCACACTGGTTCTGAAGGTTATTAATTACCTGTGTCACCATCACTTCAGACTGGTTCTGAAGGTTATTAATTAACTGTGTCACCATCACTTCACACTGGTTCTGAAGGTTATTAATTAACTGTGTCACCATCACTTCACACTGGTTCTGAAGGTTATTAATTAACTGTGTCACCATCACTTCACACTGGTTCTGAAGGTTATTAATTACCTGTGTCACCATCACTTCATACTGGTTCTGAAGGTTATTAATTAACTGTGTCACCATCACTTCACACTGGTTCTGAAGGTTATTAATTACCTGTGTCACCATCACTTCATACTGGTTCTGAAGGTTATTAATTACCTGTGTCACCATCACTTCACACTGGTTCTGAAGGTTATTAATTGACTGTGTCACCATCACTTCACACTGGTTCTGAAGGTTATTAAATGACTGCGTCACCCTCACTTCATACTGGTTCTGAAGGTTATTAATGTACTGTCACCATCACTTCATACTGGTTCTGAAGGTTATTAATTAACTGTGTCACCATCACTTCACACTGGTTCTGAAGGTTATTAATGTACTGTCACCATCACTTCACACTGGTTCTGAAGGTTATTAATGTAGTGTGTCACCATCACTTCATACCAGTTCTGAAGGTTACTAAAGGTATATCAAAGATATCAGCATTAATCTTACAGCACAGCTTGACCATTTTCTCTCCCAGTTAGTTTATATTTTTAGCAAATCGTAGAAAAACAATAAAGGCCAGATTTGATACAAGAAGAATGAAACCTTTTCATCATTGTCAATCATGTCACATCAGTTGCCGTTTTCACAATTACCAGTAACCAATGAACCAATTGTTGGATTATGATCAAAGCCCTTCTTTTTGGTGGATTTAATTTTGATCACTTAATTTTGATTGCATCATCTTTTAAAAATCCATCAAAATAGTGTGAAATCCATCAAAAAGCATTTAAAACTTCAATTAAGATTTTAAAGGTCATTCCACAAGCTTGTACATCTACAAAACAAATTTTGCGTGACACTATCACATGAAAAAATATAAAACAGGGCATTAATTTATTTCAGTAAAACACTGCCCGACAATGACAATATACATTCATAAATGTGACAACATACCCTGCGCACATACAGTAGGCCTGTGAGTGACACGTACACGTTTCCCTACTTGATCATCAGCATTTATCTTTTATTTTTTTGTTATTCCTCACTGTATTGCATTACTGCTGTTGTTTTTCAATGTTTATGCCTTGCTTTTCTTTTCTTTTTTTCTCCATTGCTCTGTAAAGCACTTTGAGCTGCATTTCATGTCATGAAAGGTGCTATACAAATAAAGTTTTATTATTATTATTATGTATTATTTATGTCCTGGTGGGAAACTTGTTTATCTGACAGACATCACTTTAATGCATGTTCAACTATTTATAATGATAGAGAGAGAGGGAGAGACGCAGTGGTGGGGAAAGTACTCACTTTTTAAAGTATAGCTATGTTGCAAGTAAAAGTCTGGAATTCAACATTTACTTGAGTAAAAGTACAAAAGCCTATAGGCATCAATATGTATTTAAAGTACCGAAAGTAAAAGTAGGCTACCCATTTAAAATGTATACAAATCTTTTGAAAATAGACGCATTGTGATGGGATGTCTGCACCCGAGATGAGTAGTAGTAAAAGTATTGGAAATCATAAATACTCAAGTAAAGTACAAATACCACACCATTGTACGTCAGTACTTGAATAATTGCACCACTGGACCCGGGAGACATTTTTGTTGTTGTTGTTTTGGTCAGGTTAATACTGCCTGTGTCCTCTCTCTCCTCCTATCTCTGATCCAGGCTTTCTTCCATCACTTCTTCCTGTCTTCCTCTGTTCACTCCATCCTCTCCTGTGTTTCATTCTTCTCCCCTAACTAAGCACCTGGCCAAAATGTTACTCTCCTCCCCTTCTCCCTCTGTCCTAAGTAGCTTTCTCTCTCTCTCTCTCTCTCTCTCTCTCTCTCTCTCTCTCTCTCTCTCTCTCTCTCTCATTCGAGTTTGTTAGACTAGAGCAGAGAGAGCCTGATTGCATCTCCCAAATAAACGGCTGGATGATAAAGAGAGCTTGGCAGCGCAATTGTGTGGGAGGAGAGGAGACGAGTCTCTCAGTCTGCACAGATAAGCACGTGTGTGTTTTAATAACGGAGAGCATAGGTTGCTGCCCCTGGCCTACAGTACAGTAGACTGAGTAGAGTATGCCAGTACAAATGTAGTACAAATGCACTACAACAAATGCGAGTACTGATTTTTTCACGAATGTGTGTCAAATAGGCACGCCCCTGCGGCCTGGGAGCTTGACAACCAGGCGTACACGGTGGTAATCTTTCAAATAGTAAAAAATAGCCCATCTACATTCTAGTCACCCAGTCAGGCAAAGCTGGAGTCTGCTGGTTATTAGCCTCGGAGTCGGAGACCATGCGTTTTGTTAGCTGGTCATTGACCAGCTGTCTGGCTTACCTGACAAAACCGGCGGTTTTGTCAAAACTCTAGCCAAGCCAGGCTTTCACATGAATACAAAAAGAAGGTTGAGTAGATTCATTAATGAAATCAATTTTACATGGACTGCAGTGCCTATCCGATCCATTCGCCTCAGGCAGAGCAATGACTAATGTAATAAAATGAAATATTTCCTCAGATTTTGCTCCATAGTTTAACTTTATGAGAAGTGAATGCCCTCTTGTGATCATGCCGTCTAAACTGATAACCAGGGGGCATACGTTAGTCCGACGTACAAATTAGGGTTAGGTTAGAGTTAGGGGACGTCAGACTAACGCTACACACCCCCAGAAGAAGTCTGACCATCCAACCATCTTCTAACCAAGTGGTTTTCAACCAGTGGTCAACTGGTCATTGATGGGGTTCCAGGTGGTCCCCAGTTAAATGATGGAGAGTTGGTAACCAAATGAACCCTTTTTAGATATTTAACTCTTGAGAGTGTAGAATAAAACCAAATGGGTTTAGTTTTACGTCCTCAAGAGTTAAATTATTGTTAAACATCTGCATTACCTCACTTACAAGAAGTCTACACAATTTGAGAATGTAGAAGAATTGTCATTTTGATCAACATTTGCCTGTTGTCTCTGATTGATTGATTGATTGATTGATTGAATACTTTATTGGCAGAAATGAATCAGTACAGGGTACAGTCAAACAGAAATGTAATCAGTACATGGTACAGTCAAACACACTTCCAATGGGATCACCGGGGGAAAAAAAGTCCTTCCGTTCTTATTTCCATTCAGGTCCTGGGTATTCAATTCATAATCATGACATGAAAAATAACAATACATTTCAAATCATCAAAAAAGGTAAAAAATAACAATATGTACAGGTGGGGAACAAAGAAGGGGTGGGGGTAGTCACTAGACTAAGGGGGTAGGGGGGGGGGGTAATCATTTCCTCTCCCTTTGGCATACTGAAAGGTGGATTTTCAGGCCTGTTTTAAAGGACGCCAGGGATTTGCATTTTTTTGTCAGGGCAGAGTCAGGGCATTCCACACTTGGGTAGCAGTGCTGTAGGAGAATGTTTGTTTTGAAAGTTGGTGGTGGAACAAAGAAAGAACATTGGATGGACAGTATTGAGGAACTGTATGTTATGGAAAAACTAACATTCATACTTAGACTACAAGAGGATAAGTTCTATAAAAAGTGGGAAAAGTGGGATCTCTTCTCGCAGCCTATAGCGATAATGCAAGAGGAGTTCAATGAATGTATCTTGTAATATGAAAAATGCAGCCTTGCCTTTGTTTTTTGTTTTTGTCTTCCTCCTTTTGTTCTTTTTTTTCATATTGTTTTTTGTTTTGTTTTGTTGTCTCTGTCTTTTCATCAATAAATATTAAGTGAAGTATTAAGGGTCTCCTAATGGTTGGTATATATCACATCAATACAGCATGGAATTGTGATCCAATTATAACAAAATATTCCAAGTTTTGGTTCACCATCAAATGGTGGTCTGTGGCACAAATGCAGAATATATAATAGGCCTGCATATGAAAAGGGTTGAAAACCACTGTTCTAACCCATGGTCAAGATGGGTACCACCTTGACCATCCTGCCAGCCGGACTTAGCTGGTCAGTCTGCCAGCCTGCCACCTTAGCCTGATTAACTGTTCCACCCCTACAGATGGTATTACTATTACAGTACTGAAAACAATGATTTATTCACCATCATTACTCTGTCTCTCTCTCTCTCTCTCTCTCTCTCTGCTTGGCTCGTCATTAGAGAGAGAAAGGCCAATTATCTTTAACGATGCAGGCCAGGAGAGAAATGGCAGGTTAAAGCATTTGATCTAGCTGTAACTGTAACGGAGATGAATGACGTTCCGTTCAAACCAAACCGACAGAGGTTAAACATCAACAGAAAACGCACTAGAGGGTATAGCACGGGTCCGCCCTAGCCCAGAACCCAGCCTGTTCTATGGTGCCAATGACTGTCCTTCGGGCATGGGTCAGGTCAGTTCCAATTGCTATGGGTCTCGGTCGGACAGGCGGTATAAAGTCGGAGAAAATGTTCTCTGTCTGCTGCGACACATGGAGCAGAGCTCACTGCTGCCAGCCGGGTGTGAACCGACTCACACTTCATTAGTGAACAACAATTACTCTGACTGACCCGAGATTTAATGGGTGGCATGGACCTGTCCTGCTGTCCTCCTGCATTCCCTCAATGGATTAGTCACATCAAGATAACTGTGTGTGTGTGTGTGTGTGTGTGTGTGTGTGTGTGTGTGTGTGTGTGTGTGTGTGTGTGTGTGTGTGTGTGTGTGTGTGTGTGTGTGTTAATTGAGGTGATGGAAAGTCAGCATCAGTTTCTTAATGACAGTGTCAACCCTATGGTGAACATCATTACATGATGCAAAGCAGGGGTCTCCAAACCTTCCATGCAAAGGACCCCAAATACTCAGATATGAAAGAAAGAAAGAAAGAAAGAAAGAGAGACAGACAGATGGACATTGAACAGTTTTTGCTGACTCAAAGTGGTTAACCTGGCACAATACGCTCTCTCTTTCTCTCTCTAGGTTGTCCTCAGACAAGCCCTCCATCATCAATACTCTTAATGATCCACATTATCTCAAGAACAACTTCACCACACGTGACGCGTCACAGACGACCCGAGGGAGTGCAGTGACCGGCATCGAGTCAGTCGGAGAGGCGGTTGTCCTCCAGACCCGCCAGAAAATGTTCTGGCCTTGGCCTGTGATTTGTCCAGTCTTGTAAATCCTGGGGATGTGTGTGTGTGTGTGTGTGTGTGTGTGTGTGTGTGTGTGTAATGTGTAGAATAATTTATGCACGTGCACACACATGCACGCGCGCATGCATACACGCACACACACGACACACTCATACACACGCACACACACACACACACACACACGTATGACACACACACACACTCACATATATGAATAAAAGGGACATTTTGTACTGAGGGCAGAAATCTGATCTCAGGCAGTTCCAGACTAAAACCATATGTTGGGGGATCAACGTATAACACGCACACACACACACACACACACACACACACACACACACTTGCACGCTTCCCTCCACTTGATTGATAGTAATAAGGAATAGGCCCCAAGTTGGGTCGACCACACATGGATGATGTCATGGCAAAGCGCGCCTTACGCACACACATTTTGGGTGGTGTTGAATGACACAGAGGGGTCCGTCCGCTGGAGAGCCAAAGGCGGGGGGTTCAGACCCCTGGATGTGGAAGGCCCTGATAGGCCTGAAAAGTTAGAACGGACATCATTGCAAGATCGTGGGCCAATTTCATAGGATGAGAGCCAGAAATTCTTAACCCACCCATTTTTTAACCATGCATGTGTATAGAAATCAATGCACTCAGATCAGATAAAACCAGGGACAAAGGACCCAGTTTCTCAGTTCTGATCAGCTAGGGCTTGCAGGGGTTCTGTTCAGTGCTCACCTTCCTTCTCCTTCCCTTCCTTCCCCATGTAATCCTCTATCTTTTATAATAAATGAACTATAAGTGAAAACCTCGCAGAGTCTTCATTCAGCCCCGACAGATGTGACCAGCCGACCAACATAGGGAGAAAATTCACTACAAATGTAACACAGAAAGAGCACAAATGCACAATATCAGGGTGTTTTTGCATTGTACAAGTGCTCTAAAAGCATCATTGCAGGCAGGCCCGGCTATAGTCCATGACGGACGGACAACAAATCCAATGATGGTTATGGAATTAGCTATAGGCTATGTTGTGACCACCACTATGGTCACGTCACAACAACATAATTGAATATGTTCATTTGTCAGGTACAGTGAGCTTTCCAAGAAATGAAAATGCACCGATTGTTATAGTATACGGAGCCGAGGGACAGATGGGGCGCTTTACTGTAGTCTCTCTGGATGAGAGAGTCTGCTGAATGGTTCCATTGTAAATTGTAAATTGCGGATACAATGTGTGACAGACGGTGGAAAACAGAGAACGTATCGTCTCTGTCGGGGTGGGAAAGGAGGTTCGGACATATTATGTCCGAAACTGGTTACTTTCCAGGATTCAGATGCAGAAGTAGAAAATGTAGCAGATCTACCAGCTCGACATGCATCGCTTGCAGATCTGCTATACCTTTTTGATGCTTTTGTGTAACCCTGTAGTATGATCAATAATATGACGTTAATTTACGGAAAAACACAATGAGTGAGATACAAGGTTTCTGCCCTAACGGAGGCTAAATGCACTATACACCGGCGCCTGGACACATCATATCTAGTGGCGGAAAGTACTCAAGTACTGTACTTGAGTAACATTTTCAGGTACTTTTACAAATCAAAGTCAAATATATACTTTTCACTCTACAACAAAATCTTACTTTGCATTTTAGAATGTTTTAATACAAAACATACATTAACCTAACCCCGTACTGTAAGTCCCATTTTTCGGATATATATATATATATATATATATTTTAAAGCTGATCTGTGCACAGCGCATTGTGAGCTTGTAAATCAGCTATTTTTGAGTGGTGCAAACACTCCAAGGAACAGCAATGTCCGTGTTAACCTATGTGATGTTGACCTATGTGACTATGAGTAGCAGTAGGGGCAAAAGTGGCGCTGTTGTGCCAGAAACAGAGAGAGAGATAGTGCTGCACTGTTGCCTGCTAATGAGAGACAGAGAACGTTTTTTAAGAACGTTTGACAAAATGTGTACTTTACATAATACTTTATATGTAATGCTTTTTTATTTAATACAATGTAATTTCATTTGTAACATAGTGTTTCAGTGTTTCTACATTGTGTCTACAGTACTTTTTCTTAAGTTAAAACTAGCGTTGTCCCGATCTGATCACGTGATCGGAAATCGGGGCCGATTATTTTCAAATGATCGGAATCGGATCGGGAGCAAAAAAACGTGATCAGGACATCTCTATAGTATTAGACTGGATACTGTCTGTGATTTGGGATATTGTACTATTGTATTTGTGATGTGGCATAAGTGTTCTATAAAAATATAAATATTGGAACGGGAAAAATCGGTATCGGCAGATACTCAAAATGAAATTAACCGTAATCAGATCGGGACATCGCTAGTAAAATCATATATATATTCTTATTACGTCTTCCACCATATCCCACGACCACCGGGGTAGAAAAATAACACGCACATGTATACAGGTGACCTGCGTGACATCTCATCGGCCGCAGGGTGAGTTTCCTCTCTCTGTGTGTGTATGAGGTCAGAGGCCTTCTCAGCATACCATGTGCCCCCCACACACACACTATACCCCCCACACACACGCTTGCTTGCTTGCTTGTGGTTATCCATCGTATCCGATGATGACCATCTTCTCCTATTTGTGAGTCTTCTGCCGAGCTGTATAGTCCGATCCTGGCTCCACAGTCACGGTTGCAGACCGGGCATATACAAGCGGTACTGGGGGGAACAGGGGTAGTTTTGATTGAATTTTGTTGAAATAAATATTTGTAAATTGGTGACTATAAATATAAATTACCTGATTTTGAGGCCTACAAAATCGGGGGGAGGGGGGGGGGACTTTTTTTTCTCCGACTAGTGTATAGTGAATAGTGATAGTCGACTATACTGATCCCTATACTGAGTTGATGTTGGTTCAGGATAGACTCATAGCTGACTCATAGCTGCCATGCATGTTCCAACACCTCTGTGTGTGGCACTCTGTCCTTCCAGGTGATGCTGAGAATGGTCTTCTGAGATGGTGGCTGTAGAATGTAGATGGTCCATGCCTCACATCCATACAGTAGTGTGGGGATGCGTACTGCTTTGTACACAAGCACTTTGGTGTGGAGATTGATGTCTCTGTTCAGAAACACCCTTCTCCATACACGACCAAATGATGTTGAGGCTTGTTTAAGGCGGTTTTGGATCTCGTCATCCATTGTGCAGTTGCCAGCCATTATGCTTCCCAGGTATTTAAAAAGTGGGAACTGTAAGCAGTTGTTGCCCTCCTGCTGTGAAGGTTGTTGGCTGGCATGGGAGGCCAGCACTCAACTGCCAGATGATCTCTGTTTTCTGGATGTTGATCGTCAAACCCATTCTGCTGTATGCAGTTACAGCTGCAGAGAGTGCTCTGTAGGGCCACACACACACACACACACACACACACACACACACACACACACACACACACTGGTGCCAATATACCAGCGCACAACGCCTAACTCTAACCCAGACCTGAATGTTAAGAACTGCGACAGATTCTATACAATAACTTCTAAATCAGTAGTTCCGAAACTTTGTCATGCCGAGGACCCCCACATTTCTATATATATTTGGCCACAGACCTCCATCTGAAAAGGTTTTGGGCCAGGGAATCCCAGAAGACAAGATTTGCGTTAAGAAATGGAAAATTATCCAAAATGTTGTGTTAGGCCTAAAGGTCCATAGAAACCAACTGTGTGCGTGCGTGCGTGCGTGATGGACAGGTTATCTATATGGTAATAAAAAGACAGATATACCACAGTGTTGTGCACAGGTATTGTGCAGCCATCCTCATCGGCATGTCCTCTCCACAGAACATATCGTCAGGTGGAAACCTCATAATGTCCGAAACTGCTACTTTTCAGGATTAAAAAATAAACAGCAAAAGTAGCAGATCTACATACAAGCTTTGCGGCAAGTAGATGATGCTTTTGTGTGACGCTGTAGTGTAGTATGATCAAGTAAGGGGTTAGATAACAGGTTTCTGCCCGACAGCAAGATATTCAAAGGAATACTATAAACCCAGTGTTTGCTTTGATACATTCATTCAGGCCCCTTTTCCACCAAAAGAAGAAGTATTTCTTGATCTGAATCAATTAATTTGTTTCAAAATTAGGCTGGAAAATAGAACGGGACCGGTTCAACCCCGGTGGAAAAGGGACGTCCTCAGTGGCTGGAAGGCCCAATAATACCTGATGAAATCACTGCTCATATCAATCTGCACTCACTGGGCCGGTGAAAGTATGTTGGGTGGAAACCTTGTACATGTAGGCCCATGTCCAAAACGTTTACTTATATGCAGTAAATGGAATACATTCATCGCCTGTCTTTTTATACGTATACTAACAGTATAGCCTATCATTCATTAGAACTTCAGATGCAGTGATGCACGGCATAATCGGTAATTCGAAATTGGCCAAATCGGTCAAAAATGCCATATCTATCGAAACGGTCTCAAAATAATCGTCAGCTGTTAGTGAGGAGGGAGGGGAGCTTACCATCTATCATCACAGGTCTACCATCACGAGCAAAAAAAAAGAAAAAAAATCAGCAATTATATCGGATATCGGTCATCATTTGAATATTGTGCATCTCTAATTGGAAAAACGTTGTGAAAACCTTATTATGTCTGCATGTACATCTTAGTCTGTGTACTTGATCTTGAGATACAGTGTACTTGATATGTATTGTGTACTGCCTGTACTTTAGCATACTTTATGGATAGGCTACGAGAGACATCTCAGCGCCAGCAAGGTCAGCTTTGCTGCATTAGACATTATCATGTCACATTTCTATGTCTCATATCTTGTTGTCACGTCATTATGATCCAGCACTATATATGTTCCTGTTTGTGTAATAAACTTGATGACTTGATACTGGCTCGTGTCGCGTTATTGTTCTCCCGGGCCCGCCGCCGCAGTCGCCGTACCAAAGGAATAATTCAACCGGATTATCACACACCACCCAGTCTGTACACACTAGTACCAGTCTGTCAGAACCAGACGAGGGTCCAGTTTAGAGAACACAACAAGCACCACAAAAAAACACAATGCAAATCAACACGTTTTGAGCTTGTAGATCTACTACTGTATATACTTTTGAATTGGAATCCTGAAATATATATATTTTTGGGACATTTGAGGTTCCCACCCGACAGAGACGATATGCAATTGTTGTATCGTTGAGTGTGCGTTCCTTCGTGCAGGTGTGTGTGTTGTGATTGTGATCACATCACAGATGGCCCTGATCTCAGATCAGGGCCAGATTAATACATTAATAAAATAATCATAAAAAGATTCAATAATGGAGATACAAGATTTCTACCTGACAGCAAAGATAGTCTCTGGTGGGTGCATGGAAACCTCATGTCCAAAATGTTACTATTCAGGATTCAAATTAAAATGTAGCAAAAGTAACCGATCTACAGTAAGCTTAAAACTTTGTTTGGATCTGCTACTTTTGATGCTTTTGTGTGACTCGACTCGACTGGGCGAAACACATATATTTAGAATATGGAGATAAGAGGTTTCTGCAGCAACAATATATTTTCTGCGACAGTCCCTGCACTCCTGCATTATAGGTGTTAATTGCTTCACATCAGGCTGCTTATTGTGCCACCTGCCACAGCACATTACTTTCACCATAGCCATCCTTATAGCGCTAAAGTGTTTTCTGATGCTAATTCTGACGTTTTAATTGGTTTTAAAGTTAGGCCAGGATGGGGGAGCGACACCTAGCCTTTCAACACATCAGCAGGATGGACGGCCATGTTGCTGCAAGCCCCACCTGCTGTGACAACAGCACGGAAATGGCTTCTTTGAGCTGTGAACTTCTGTGAACATTTGATTTTGAGGCAGCCCCTCCAACGTCAGGCTTTCGGAGTATATGGCAGCCAAGTCTATGGACACTATATTGTTTGTTTAGAGCACTGTTTCCCAAAAAGTGGGTCGGGAGACTCGGGACCCATTTGTGGATCACGGACCAATTTTTATGGGTCACTATACTCGAGTAAAAATCTATTTTCTTTTCATTATTAAAAAATATATACATATGAATTTAAATACAAATAGGCTAAACAAATCTAATGTGTGTGCGTGTGCATATACATAGACATATAGCACCAGTAAGACGCCTGAGGGCGAGAAGCGACTTCACCCTTGCGTGCACGCATCCGCCTCGTTGATGGCAGACTGCTGGGCGAGCACTGGCGCTTTGGCATGGGGGGTCAGATAAACATGGAATGAACTCCGTACTGGCCATAAGGAGCATGCAGTGCTCCTTTCATTAAACTGAATTTATATGATTGGTTAGCCGATTTGCTCGTCTACAAATGACATACAATTTCCCTTCATTATCAATGGCATTTAATGTTTGTGTTGGCACAAACTTACGTCATATTTTCTTTTTTTTTATCCCACGATTTTTTAACCCATTTTTTCACCATTACATTATCTAATTTAATCCTGGGCGCTACACTTCCTCTGCCAACCTGGGGGGGCAGCGGACTGACATCATGCTTCCTTCTATGCATGAGTAGTCCAAGCTGCTTCTTTTCACCTGATAGGGGAAAGTTTCACCGGCCGGACGTAGCGTGTGGAAGGAGCACGTTATTCCGACCAGTTCCTTTCCCCTCCATCGGGCACCCCGGCTGGCCAGAGGGAGGTAGTTTAGAGAACAGGATTACTGCATGTATTTTGTGAGGGTACCTACCCTAGTGGACACGGGGAGAACATGCCAGGTCCACACAGAAAGGCCCTTTCTCCAACCCCGCCTCGGGTATGGGCACTGATGGCGCGGGGGAGAGGACTCGTCCCCAGCACCCACAGCGTCCCCAGCGGGAATCGAACTGTGAGGCGACAGCACTACCGACCACTACCGTGCCACCGTGTCCCCATATTTGGCGGACATTGACCTAATTTCTCCTTTAATTGTCAACGGCAAACATTGAGACGTGTGGGGACAGAATTTACATCATAGCCTATTTGGCGGACATTTGGCCTAATTTCTCCTTTCATTGTCATTGGCAAATATTGAGACGTGTCAAGGACAAATTGTAAGTCATATTTGGTGGACGTTTGACCTAATTTCTCCTTTCATTGTCAATGGCAAATATTGAGATGTGTGGGGACAATATTTACGTCACATTTGGCAGACATTTTACCTAATTTCTCCTTTTATTGTCAGCATTTAGACTTATCTTAAGGGACTCCTTGCAGACTAGACACTTTTTCGGAATACCGGCGGAGAAATGCTGCTAAAAATCCGAAAAACGCAGCAGCAGTGTGCACTGTGCATCCCTTAATGGTCAGATACTCCCTAGAAAGTATACTACTGTAGCGCCGGCCAGCTATGGCTGCAGCCAATAGGACCGTCTTGGGGGCGGGACTTACTGGGGAGTGATTGACGGGGGCTTTTAGGTACGCTGGGTGTATGTATAGTTTGGTTGATAGAGCAAACCTGTCTAGGAGGAACACAGACAAATGCTGTTGTTATACTGATGCTTATTGAAGTAATAAAGAGAGATCTTTATTGGAACTACGTCTCTGCCTCCGGTTGCTGGGATCGTTACAATACACTCAGACTGCCAGCCTGCCAGGTTTTGAGGCTTCAAGGCGGACCCTTAAAACCCTCCGTTTGCCCCGCCCACTTCCCCACTGTCAGTATGTCACCAAACACAGACGTGTATGCTCGTCTGCATGTAGCTCCCTTTGCCTTGTCATTTTGTTTGTGTAAGAGTGAAATAATTAAACAACGTGTAATGTAATTGTAACGTTCCACCTCATGGAACTTTGGAAGTTGAGTAGCGGTTATCAGAGACAGAGTCAGCGACGCGTTATCAGGGAGAGAAGAATGCGCAGTGCTGCTGCACAGTCACACCTGTATCAAATTAACTATTAAACAGTCGTCGGGACAAACTGCGTTGGTCGAAGCGGCTTTTCCAACTGAGCTTGTTTTCTTATTTAATTACCCTGCACATTATAGCCTGGGCTGGCCCTAATGTTGCTCACTGGAGCTATAGTCCTGACTCCTGCTATAACTATAACTTTCAAATGGATATTAAACTAGATAATATGCCAATGAAGTCGCAGTTCATCATGGGTGAGTAGCCTACTGTAGCATACAAACAACTTTTAATGCCAAGAGCATAGTATAGTAGCCTAGTTGTTCCTTGACCACGACTGAAAATTCATATAGCCTACAGTAGGCCTATGTCTACATAATGTATAACCACAGCTCAATGCCTCACAATCTAGGCATTATCAGTCTTGTTAGTGCTCTTCTGCTGTTATGACAATACTTATAGGCTATTACAGTATTACACAATTTACTGTAATGAAGACATACAGTACAGTAACATGCTACAGTGTGTGTGTGTGTGTGTGTGTGTGTGTGTGTGTGTGTGTGTGTGTGTCTCACATGCACCCCTCTGAACAATGTAGAGCAGGGGGTCTTGTTTTTCAGGCTAAGAAGTATGAGGGAAATATGAAGCACCCTCTTCTACGTAGTACATTGTGTAGCTTCATAGACTTTTCTATTCAATTCACGTTAATGTGTAGGAACAGAACCCCTGTTGTTGAAGAGAGCCCTGATGTAGATTTTGAGTGTCAATTAAATTACAGCTAAACTGCATGAACAGTCCCTGCAGGGTCTGGGTGCCAGAAACTCTGCCCCAAATTGTTCTGTTATTGGGACGGGTCTGTCTGATATTTGAGGGAAGCAAGTCCCTCCCTCCTAACTCCTATACACAGCTTTTGTCCCCTAATGTCTCTTATTTGCCATTGTAGCCTGGCAGCTAGCCCTACAAGCAGAACCCAATGGTACTGAAGTTTCTGACATTTCTGAGACCCAGACCATGGGGTCCTATTCCACCTCCACCCTGCCACCGGGTACGCACACATAAATAAACGTAAATACCTTTGGATACGTCCTTCTGCGCTCTTTGACGGCTTTTGTTCGTTTGAGCGACATGTCTCCTCCCTGCTCCGCTCCCTCCACTGGCTCCCGGTCGCTGCCCGCACAGAATATAAAACTCTGATGCTGGCATTCAAAGCAACCAAAGGTATGGCTCCCCCATATCTTGCAAGTATGATTGAACCCTACAAACCCTCCCACGCACTCAGATCAGCCAACGCAGGGAAGCTGGAAGTACCCTCACTAAAAACGCCGGGACAACGCTCCACACGTCCCAGACTCTTCTGCCTTCTGGCTCCAAAACTGTGGAATGCACTTCCCATTGCAGTCAGAACTGCAGCAGCACTCCCAATCTTCCGCCGTAGTCTGAAAACCCACCTTTTCAGACTCCATCATGGCCCATAGCACTTACCCTACCCCCTTAGATAGCACTTCCGTAGACTTAGATAGCATTTGATACAGACTTATAGCATGTTGTGTAGACAGCACTATAATTGCATTGTATATAGTCATAGCACGCCATAGTACATATGTATAGCATAGTAGTATATATGTATAGTTTCATTATATAGATATTCCACTCTTACTTTCTTAGCTTACGCATGTTTCATGATAAATGCTTTTATGTGATGTATTCCCATGCTTTTGTTCTTGCTTAATGTAAGTCGCTCTGGATTAAGAGCGTCTGCTAAATGCCTAAATTGTAAATTGAGGGCTTCTGAACTAGCCGTTTGACAGCTTCTTTTCTTTTGAGTTATTCTGAATGTGTCAACTATAAGTACCTATAAATACCGCTGCGAATATCTCCTGTGGCGCGGAAGCCGTTAAGTATTTCTAATCTTTGTTTGACCGATTTGGTCACTTTGATTCTTCTCTTCCTTCCTTGTTTATTGACACCTCATTGTACCGCCTATCTGGCTAGCTAGTGGCTATAGCTATGACAGAGAAGATCAGAGGCAGGAACATAGCTATGCACAAGCCAACCGCACATCGGGAGGCGGTACAATAAACGGTAAATAAACAAGAAGAATCAAAGCGACCAAATCGGTCAAACAAAGATTAAAAATACTTAACGGCTTCCGCGACACAAGAGAATTTGCAGCGGTATGTATAGGTACTTATAGTTGACACATTCAGAATAACTCAAAAGAAAAGAAGCCGTCAAACGGCGCAGACACGACGTTAATGACGATATTGATGTCCGCGTTCTATCATTTCAATACGAAAACACAGTAATGCACAGAGACCCTACGTAAAGTGACATCCAAATTTCAGAAAAGCTTTACGGAGGGTTCCGAGAGGGGCTACCCGGCAGCCGAGGTGGACGGGTGGGACATTTGGTATATAGTCTTTTTTTATTGGCCTAAAATATACATCTGATGTCTATGGACAACGGCCATACACATCATGACAGATGTGATGAGGTCAGCACATTTTGGGCACATTTGGGCAGCCATAGCCACTTGCCATTTTGTGCAAAATTTGCCATTTTGTTCAATACTAATGCTTGGATTGGATCCAGAATCATGAAAAACCCCTAGTTTGACATGTCACATGCTACTTGAAGCAAAAGGAAAATTTGACATTTTTGCCTGCCATAGGATGTTAATGGTAGGGTCACAAGAAAACCCCTATAAAAAAGATTGCCCAATACTAACAGCCGGCCAGCAAGTGGATTCATGAATGTATGTATATAGACAATATTTTAGGCCAATAAAAAAAGACCAAATATACAAATATACCAAATGTCCCGCTTTAAACAAAAGAAGCCTGTCGGCTGCCGGAATATTGACAATGAAAGGAGAAATTAGGTCATTATGTGCCTCAAATATGACATACATTTGTGGCAACCCAAACATTAAATGCCATTGACAATGAAGGGAAAATTTACGTCATATGTAGACTAGCAAATCGCTTACCAATCACATAAATTCAGTTGTCCATGAGATGATGTATGATGATGTGTATATTGATAAGAGCGCCCCTCACTTTACACAGGTGTGATTTTTCATATTACATCCTAATTGGAGTTGTTGTGAGTGTGACAGGGTACAATATATTATGTTGTAATTGAGTTCACTTCAATTTCTCTCTTTCTGTCTTTTTCTCAAAGGCTTATGTCGGTGTTCCTCCCAACCTACTCCAGACCCTAGGAGCCATGCACACGGGTACAAGAGCAATAGAGAATGCAGGTATACTACCAATCTCCGCACAAACCTTGTCTTCACTGCAGCAGTGCAGCCAATACTGTGCCCCAGCCTGGTGTAGAAGCCCACATGCGAAACATATTAATAATGTCATTAACAACACTCTGGATCATAACTGATTGCCTGAATCCCAACATGTGTTCTAAATCCTGGTCCTAGCGGTAATTGCCAGATGTATGGAGGATCGACTGGAGACGCTGCTGGAGGGCTCATCTGTGGATAAACTAGAGAGGGGGGCTCTATCTCTATCCATGCATTCTAAAGTTTGACCCTGGCCATCACTTGCTCAACTGATGAAGTCAAGTTGAAGACTGCTCAAAGTACGAACCTTTTTTTCTTCTTTTTCTTTGCTGCTGCTGTGTTTGCTGTGTGTACTATATACTAATGTGATTCAATCTGTTGTACTATTCCTGTCATTTTGGGACCCAATGACTGGGTGGTATAAAACATGTTCTGTGAATATTTCTGGCTCTGGAATTGAATGCTGATAAAGTTAATCTACAGTTTGTACAGCACGTATATCGTGTTGTGTCTGCGATAGGCTGTTGAAGTGAGTTGTAACAGGGAACAGTATTTTTGTGTATGTGGCTCTTGGTCACTTCATATATCCTTACCTATGCGTGAGTTTGCTGTTTCCCTTTAAGTTCAAACTAGAGGCTTTGGGCTTATAACGGCCATCATTTCCAAATTTTCATTTGGAAAAGATGACCAATGTGGATCTACAGTAGGCTATGTCTGCTGTATTGGGGCTGGTGTTGAAGATTGTGATCTATGAGGGGTGACTGTATTGGTTCATGACTGGCTTGGTGGCAACACTTCTATCTATAGCTTATTCCTCAATCCTCATGGCCATTTTTCTTTCTTCTCGTGTAGGAGAACCTTTTTTTTCTTCCTTTGCTGTGTCATAGAGGGTATGCACACACCGACAGCAGACACCATTGACTGATGTTTGAGTGAAACAAATGGGGTAAATGTCATTGAGCTACACAACAATGGACTGTGGTGTTGTGGTGTTTACAATTTAGACATTT
This sequence comes from Protomyctophum parallelum, assembly GCF_964188405.1. Taxonomy (NCBI): domain Eukaryota; kingdom Metazoa; phylum Chordata; class Actinopteri; order Myctophiformes; family Myctophidae; genus Protomyctophum; species Protomyctophum parallelum. The sequence continues at coordinate 14,340,343 of NC_139717.1, forward strand.
AGCAGACGCTCTTAATCCAGAGCGATTTACATTAAGCAAGAACAAAAAAGCATAGGAATACATCACATATATAAAATGCATTTATCATGAAACCTGCGTAAGCTAAGAACGTAACTAGAACATATCTATATAATTATATACACAACTATACATATAAACTATATATACTATACTATGCTGTACATAATACTATGAAGTGCTATGACTACATACAATGCAATTATTGTGCTGTCTACATGCCATGCTATAAGTCTGTTTCAAATGCTATCTAAGTCTAAAAAGTGCTATCTTTGTGTTTGCAGAGCATGGTACATCTACAGTATGTCATTGCTTAGAAAGACCAGAAGTTTAAAATGCAGGGTACCAGTCATGAGATTAATAAGATTTTGTATATACCGGTAGTCTATTCTGTTTTCTGCAGTATTTCGTGAGGATTTGCACCCACCATCACACATGATGGTGGGTGCATATTTGTTAGTTTGTTGTAAACATAAAACAATACAAAAAATATACACAATTTACAATATTTTTTTTAAATTGTTTTAACTCTCTCTTGTTTCTGGTGCAAACTGGAGAGACAATGCAACCAATATGTTCACATTGCAAGACCCTGTTGATGGTAATGTTCATATTGTTACGCCCACACCATTAACCTTTCCAGTGCACTGTGAGCCCATTCCCAGCTGTTCAGCCAGGACAGCATAATGTAAGCAGATGCGTTTATGTATATTTATGTCCGCTTGGACATATTTGTGCGTGCCTATAATGGTGTATTGATTGTGCTCAGGTGGCACAATCATCTTCTAACCGTATTAGTTGTATGAGCCTCAACGTGCTTGCATTGCAACTTAAAGTTTGGGGGGGGGGGGGGGGGGGGGGGGGGGGCGTCGTCCATACCTCTTCATTTCATATCTCCCTCTTGTTATTTATTAGTTTATGACCGGTGCTGCAGCAGATATGTTTTAGCCTGAATTAAACGCCTGCACTTCTTAATTTCAAGTTTTTGAAATTAAAATGTTTGAGAACCACCGGTATTGTAATTGTATAGAAAGCAGACGTGAAGTCCACATAACATGTACCAGCTGTGACTGTGCAGGTAAACCTGTTTTGGTGTAACCGATTCCAGATCCGGTTCCTCCGGTTCTTACGGTGCAGTATTTAATTACTAAATGATGCATATCGTCACTGTCGGGTGGAAACCTCATATGTCCACAACTTTTACTTCTATCAAATTCAAAAGTAGCAGATCTGCTACTTTTGATGCTTTTGTGTGACACTTCAGTATGATCAAGTAGGGCGCTAATATACGATTTTCTTTTAAAATGTGGAAATAAGAGTTTTCTGCCCGACGGCAACAATGTGTTAACGACATAAATAAAGTCTCCTCCCCATTTCTGGCAACGTTTATTTAAAAATCACACACGTGTGAACTGATTGGTGCAACTCCCCTCTCTCCCCCCTCCTCTCCCCTCTCTCTCTCTCTCTCTCTCTCTCTCTCTCTCTCATTAGCAGGCAACAGTGCAGCACTAATACTATCTCTCTCTCTCTCTGTTTCTGGCACAACAGCGCCCCTACTGGTACTCATAGTCATATACTGGTGCTCATGGCCACATAGGTAGTAGGTACATAGGTGAACACGGACATTTCTGTTCCTTGGAGTGGTTGCACCACTCAAAAATGGCACATCCGATTGCATGGTAAAAAATGGCTAACAGCAGCAAGATGGTGGTCTTGACCTGTTCTCAGAGCTGCTGCGAGTGCTTTCCTTTGAGAGCACATCCCTCAGGGAATGTAACTCTGCACTTCAGCAGAACAAAGCATTTCTATAAACTAATATTATTAAAGAATCATCTGCTGTGGACTTTGTGTTCCAGGAACAAAAAGGGAAAAAGTCCCCCACAAGTACAATATGCCCTAACCTTTATCCCTATGCTGCTCAGGACTCCTGTCATGCAATATTGAATTATCTATGTCTCTTTTGAACTGACAGTTTTATTTGTTTTATAAATGGAATATCTCTCTCTCTCTCTCTCTCTCTCTCTCTCTCTCTCTCTCTCTGGACTTGCAATGCCCTCTATCGTGATTACATGGTGAACAGTAACAAAGTTCATTTAGTTGTCCTTTCTTTTACTTTACTTTAATGCGCACAGCATTTCTAGGTCCTCTAGAATATTCTAGAGGACCTAGAAATACTGTTTAACAAGATGGGGGTCCGTGGTCAAATACATATATCAATTTGGGGATACTTTAATGAGTTTGAGAACCACTGCTCTACAAACCGCACTTCTCTTTGGCAAAAAGCCCATATAACAAGCTCGTCAACGTATGCACAGATCCCTTATTATGTGTGAGGAGATGATCACAGTCACAGATAGAGGGAAAGTGTTATATTTTGCCTGTTATTTATGCTATATATTATTGATCGCGTCTGTGTCTGTGACATTGCGCAGCAGTGCACACACACGAGAGAGAGAGAGAGAGACGTAGAGAGAGAGACGTAGAGAGAGAGAGGTGCTGCGTGTTAAAAAAATAAATAGGCTACTACTCATCTTTGTGTTCTGTTTCACCTTTGCTGAGTGATCGCACACAGGGAAAAGCAACAAGAAGGGGTTTAGAATCGAAACAGTCCGTTGTGGAATCACACAGAGTGATTAGCCTACTAATGAGTGACAGGTCTTGCCACTTTTGTAGCCCTGGCTGGACCGCTTAGTTACAGCGACTCTCTCGGCAGCGCGGTAAATTCTCATCAGACAGACATGATATTTTGTTAAAGTGTAGGCTATTATAGGCTATATAGGCTCTGTATCTGGTTAATTCAAGATTCAAGATTCAAGATTGCTTTATTTGTCATTCTTTAATTCCAACTGCAGCAGCAGAAAAAAACGAAATTGCGATGTGCTGAGTGCACGGGCCGCAGCAGCATGGGTCGCGCGCAGCTCGCGCTGCCACAAACTTCTCTTTACATCAGAGAAAAAAAGAAAAAGAAGAAAGCGACCGGCGACTTCTTCAGAAGCAAGAGGAGTTAGTTAGTTAATTGCGGAAGCCTATGCGGGATTGGCAGGGGGGCCCGCTGGTTTTATCAGTCGTGTGACTGTGTAAAAAAATCGTCCATCGATCATCTGACAGCCCGGGCCCTCAGGAGGTCCGGGCCGGGGTGTGACCACCCCCCCTACACCCCCGGTAGTTCCGCCGCTGATCCTAGGGCTCATTCAATGGTGTAAAGTAACTGAGATTTGTATACATTTAAAACTTGAAAATGGACATCCTGCATAATGAGTAACTTCTACTTTTAATTTAGTATTCCAGACTTACTTTTAACGGAGCACTAAAACTAAAAAATGGGAGTACTTTTCCCACTCCTGCAGAGGGATTCTATGTAGTTAAGGACAACTTTGGTTTGTTTTAGGTTATTAGAGAAAGTAAATTATGAGTGTTAAATTTATTTATATTTTTAACAGGGGGTGGGGACATTCAAACATTGCTGTGTGTGTGTGTGTGTGTGTGTGTGTGTGTGTGTGTGTGTTTACAAAATGTTACGGCGGTTTCTATATTATTTACTATAGTCCTCCATCTGGCCAGAACATATCATGGAATCTATTGAATGTGAAGGGCGAGGCATGATGAGCATCATGAGCCTATATGACACACAGTATGGCATCCGCCTAGTATCCCTCTTCACATTCAGTAGATCCTGTGATCTCTTTGCCAGATGTAATTTCCATGGGGTCTGGTAAGACTATAGTAAATAACAATCAAGAAATCGCCATAACATTTTGTAAAAAAAAAAGGACATATTTAGCTTGTTCTATTGCCCCCCCTCCCCCCTGTCAAAAATAGCTAGAATCGCTAAAATGAAAGAAAGCAGCAAATGATCAAATTAACACATCTCATACTTTCTCTAATAACAACCTAAAACATGAACCTTAGTTGAAAAAACTAAAACTAATTTGTCCTTTAAAGAGCTGTGGTGCATATCCAGCTACTAATGATGTGAGCTTGTAGATCGACTATTTTCAAAAGATTTGTATATTTTGAAAACTTGAAATGCGACATTGTGCATAATGAGTACTTTCTACTTTTGGTACTTTAAAGTACAATTTACAGTACACCCCTGCGTACATAGGGCTCATGTGGTTAAACAGCTGTGGTGCATATCCCGTTACTTACCGACACATTGATCCTATTTAGTAAAGAAGTGCAAACTCAGGCTGGTCTAGTTGGGATGGATGGAGTCTATGTGACAGGTTGATGAAGAAATCGTTGGGAGTAAATAACACGGATTGATTGGTGGAGCGGAAAAAAGGAGTCCTTTCTTAGTTAAAAACTGTCTCTACTAGCAGTTAGAATTTCATCAATTAAGTACATCAATGTACAGTATGTCGTTGTACAGTATACCGAGACTATTAGGAGGTGTGTTTTCCTCTATTGAAGATGAGAAATACAGTAGGCTCTGGCATTGCAGAGGGCGTTCCTGTATGTCTCATGACATATCTTACCAGAGTGAGCACGTTTTATCCAGTTTGATAGTCTTTTTTCGCAATGTTTGCTTTAATTTGTGGGCTGTGAGAGAAAGCTGGGAAGAACGTGATCGATAGGTGTTATTTGCGAATTATAAAAGAGAGCGAGAGAGAGGGAGAGAGACACACGTCTACTGGATAAACACATTGCTCCTTGACATGTGCAATGCGTGCCTGTTCGGTGGAAATATCCAACAAAGTAGCTCACCACAACACGCCATGGATGTGCCGTGTTGTTGTGAGCTTATTGTGCATACCGTCAAATGACTGCGTATGAATCAACCGTATAAAGAGCAGGCTGCTTTCCTCAGAGTCCACCTGCATCCTGAACACACACACACACACACACACACACACACACACACACACACACACACACACACACACACACACACACACACACACACACACACACACACACACACACACACACACACACACACACACACACACACACACACAGCTATGTGTGTGGCTGGCTGGGTGCCTGGCTGGGTGGGTCTGAGCACGAAAATAGCATTGTTGTTTTTCACCACCTGTGCACAACCTAACACACACACACACACACACACACATATTAACTGTATATGATGATTTTGCGTGTGCCAGTACAGTACGGTGCAGTAGAGGGTACAGTAGAGGGACCCCCGCACGGTAACTCTTGTCATTTGTCAAACGTTTTGGACGTGGGGCGATTCGCCGGAATCGGGCCGGCACCCTGCATGTTGTCCTGTGGGTCTGGAACTTCTGGGGACCCCCCGGGGACCCCCACACGGAGTTGCAACACTCACTTCACACGGGTGTGATTTTTATTTAAAATAAATAAATATATATATATATTTATTTATGCATTTATTTATTTTAAGATATCTTTTTGGCGTTTTTTGCCTTTTATTGATAGGTTACAGTAATTAGACAGGAATGGGGGAGAGACACGCAGCAAAGTCCGTCAGGCTCGGGAGTCGAACCCACGGCACGCCGTCTGGCTGGCTTGGCAGCCTATAGGTGCCCAGACGGTTGAGCTAACCGTCCGGGCCGCACACACGTTTATGTACTTGTGAGGACATCAATGTTTTGGGACTCCAATTTTATAAATTACATTTGTACCATTTTGCAGCTTTATTAATCCTAACGTCTGAGTTAAATATTACACTATACACAGTACACACATGAATATCTATCTCATAAAAATATCACCATTCAATGTATTTTGATGCACGCACGCACGTACACACACACACACACACACACGCACGCACGCACGCACGCGCATGCAGATGACTCCACAGCTCCGTATAATCTTATGGCTGAAACCAAGTGTGATGATGAATTCCACTAAAATGAAACCACAGCGCTCGGGTTTTCTGCAGACTATTTCTCTGCTATTGAACAGTGGAGAGTGGGATGACTGGTCCAAAATTCCAAATGAAAGCGCTTACATATCAGCAGTGATGTTGATATGGTTATATCTGGTGGTATGAATATGGTTCTATGAATGATTATATCTGAGTCATAGTGCCGCCGGAGCAATGGTCCACCCGTGACCCATTAGCCAATGTCATTATAGGATTATTATGAAACCATCATTCATCACTGTAGCCCTATTTTATACTTTATACTATTTATACTATATTCAAAAATAGCCATTCCACAAGCTCACAATGCGTCACCATGTTTCACAATGTGCATTGTGAGCTTAGTTGTTTAATTACATTTTGATGCCTATACCTTTGTACTTTGACTCGAGTATTAATACTGTGCTATTTCTACTTTTAATTAAGTAACAAATCTGAGTATTTCTTTCACCACTGCAAGTCAGTCAGAAGTGGGGCAACGGGCCTTAAGGTCGCTGCCGACTCTCGAACGTCGAAAGTTTGAAAAATTACTTCTTTAAACCATTATCCCCAATGCATGCATGGCTATGGAGTCCATGCCATGGAAACATTTTGGAACACGTGCGTGCGTGCGTGTACAGTACAGTATGTGCGTGTGCGCATGTACTGTAGAGTTGCAAAATGCTTAGCAGATTAAAAATAAAACCTCACGTGGAGTATTCCTGCTCCATATGTGCACCAAAGCATGAGCCCGACCACTCAGCGATCCTGGTCGGTCTGTCTGTTGCCCGGATTTATGCCTCGTTGGCGCCACGGTATTGCACGGCTGATACCTAGCTGATCTACAAGCCCACACAAGGTGCGGTGTGGGCTTGTGTATCGGCTCTATTTGCCGCATGATACCATTGTACGAGGAAGCGTGAAGCAAGCTTGAGAGGAAGCTCAGGATAAAGTTGATGGCTGCTTGATGAAGCAAACATAATGACAGAGGGGGAATGCATTTTTGATGCAGCCTCTGCTGTTTCCATAGCAACAGGTCAGTCCGATGACAGGGGAGATGATGTTGGACAAACTTTGTCTCGATTTATTTCCACCATATACCTTCTATCAATCTCTGTCTTGACTCTCTTTCTCTCTAACTCTTTCTCACTTGCTCACTCTGTCTTTAAATGGTAAATGGTACATGGTGCATTTATATAGCACTTTTATCCAAAGCTTTATGCATACACCGCACATCGGAAGCAATTATTAGGGTTTCAGAGTCTTGCTCGCAGACACTTCCGACACTAATTCTGGGTGAGCCCGGGATTGAACTGCTATCTTTGACAGGCGGGTGGGGGCATTCGAACAAGTGGCTAAATGTATGTTTTTTACAAAATGTTATGGCGATTTCTTTATTATTATTTACTATATCCCTACTTCCATCCCATGCAGGAAATTACATGATCTGACCATAAAATATCACAGGATCTATTGAATGTGAAGGGGTAGGTGACAAACTAACATTTTGAACCTATGACACACAGTATGGCATCCCCCTACTATAGTATCCCCCTTCACATTCAGTGGAGTGAGTAGACCCTGTAATCTTTTGTGGCCAGATGTAATTTCCTGGGGTCTAGTATAGGACTATAGTAAAATAATAATAAAGAAATCGGGGGTACGGTGGCACAGTCGGTAGGCGGTAGGTCCGACTGTGCCACTAACGACTGTGTGGCACAGTCGGTAGTGGCCACACAGCTAGAAGGTCCTGCGTCCGATTCCCGCTGAGGAAGCTGTGGGTGCTGGGGGCGTGTTCCCTCCTCTGCGTCATCAGTGCCCATACCTGAGGTGGGGTTGGTGAAAGGGCCTTTCTGTGTGGAGTTTGCATGTTCTCCCCATGTCCCCTAGGGAAGGTACACTCACAAAAACATGCAGTAATCCTGGTCTCTAAACTGCCTCCCCATGGCCAGCCCGGGCGCCTGATGGAGGGGAATAACGTGTTCCTTCCACGCGCTACGTACAACCAGGGAAACTCCCCCCTGTCATGTGAAAAGGAGCGACTTGGACACTCATGCATGAAGGAAGCATGAGTTCAAGTCCGTTGCTCTCCCCAGGTTGGCGGAGGGTTCCAGGATCACATTAGATAATTGACACAGGTGTAAAAAATGGGTTACAAAATTGTGGGATAAAAAAAAGGAAAAGGAAAAGAAAAAATACATTAAGCCCCTTGTTCGAATGCCCCCGCCCCTTGTCAAAAATAGCTAAAATCGCTAAAACGAAAGAAAGCAGAAAATGAAAAAAAGAATAAATAAAACTCTTATTTCTCTAATTACAACCTAAAACATGAACCTTTATTGCAAAAACAAAGTTGTGTTATGATCAGTAGATTGTAGTACAGTAGAATTCAGTGTGGAATCAGTGAAGCTACATCACCCCCCTCCACTCGTTCTATGGCTCAGCTGCTCTGACTGGATAATCGATGTCTGACCACACAGGAAGACATGCTGGTCGATAACGAGGAGGCGCTTTCCACCTTTCACTGGAAAGCAACTGAACATGAAAACGATCAAAGAAGAAGACGTCTTGAGCACTAAACCAGTGGTTCCATTTGTACTATAGACCAATGAATTCATCCGCCATGTGTTTTCAGTGTTTTTCGCAATGTGTTCAGCATGAACAAAAGCAAATGTGGGAGGCAGAGGAAGACAAAATGAACCGTTGTTTTTTTTTTTCACATTTTAAAGCATTTTGAAATGTCCCTGGCACAAAGTATTTTCAAATGAGGGTCTGCAGTCCAATAACGATAACAAATCAATGTGTGGGTTCTTTGATGCACACAGGGGAGGTACAACAGCGTGTCGTCATGAAAGTACAACGTGTTTACTGTTCCGCAGCCAGGAGAGATAACAGTTTGTTTTCACATCCTACAAAAATACTTTTTTTTCTTTTATAAGGTATTTAATATTTTATTGCCTCATAAAAGGTTTCAGACCAACTTTTGTTTAAACCGCAGCAGACTTTGTACAGACTTCAGTCCCAAGCATTGGATTGAAGCCTCCTTCAATCCAACACTGTTCAGGCCACCATGTCTGTCAGTACCATCTTCGCCTTTCATTGCCTCACTGTTTTAGGGCTGGGAAATATGGACAAGATGAAATATAATATTTTACCACAATATCGATATTGTGATGATAACATCTTTATTATTATTATAAAAAATAAAAATAGCCGATCCACAAACTTGCCATTCAGTTGTTTTTTTTTACTTTTAAAAGTTTTTGAGTGATTAAGAACAGGAAAACATCCAATATGCCACACAATATCTAGTCCCAGCTATATGTACTCTAACACTGATAGATTGCCCAGCGGTATTCTGTGTACAGCTGGTATTCTGTTATCATCATCTTCATCACAAGCCTTCATCTCTGTTTACACACACTGCTATTCTGTTATTAATGTTTACTCTCTCCAAGATGGTTGTGTGTGTGTGTGTGTGTGTGTGTGTGTGTGTGTGTGTGTGTGTGTGTGTGTGTGTGTGTGTGTGAGACTGTGTGCACGCGCATGTACTTCTATTACTATAGAATTTAATCACAAGAGGTATGTTTATGGTTAAAACTACGTCTCATTCGTGTTTGTTCTGAACTTCTGATATGTCAGAAACTGTATTCATGAACTGTAAAATAAACAAAGTACAAATGGCCTTTATAAAATTGCCATCCTAAAACATCGATTATTTCACAAATATAGTAATACCAAAAGTGTGTGCGTCCTTGTTCCTCTCCATCTCTCTCTTCGCTGCTTCATTTGTCAACGCTGACGAAGACAAAAAGAGAAAGTAATTACAGTTGTCTCGAAACCATTTGTTTCCAAATGTTCTTGCTCCCATTGCATTGATCGTTCCGCCTAATGTCAATTGAATGTTTTGGTACTCGGGTCAGAGCACTTGATGGTGTTATCAGCCCGAGTACCGATATCAGTATTAGAACAACTCTAACTCTGCAGCGTGTTTCTTTCCAGACATAGTCGCAAAGTGTTTTACAGAACAGGGCAAAAGAGCAAGCAAAATGAATAAAACAGCAAGCAAAATGTAAAATAGAAACATACACATTATACTGTAATCAATGAAACAAAACTGGCAAGAGGAAATTAAGGCCTTAAATGACCACTTCACCACTTTTCAACCTACCTTCATCTAATTGGTCCTCACTAATGATCATGATAAAATAGCACAATCTTCCTGTCCACCAGTGACATCATCGATATATTTTTATTTATTTTTATCTGCCTAACGATGATGTCACTGGACGGGTTTCTGAACTGTCCACAGACCTCCTATGAGACACAGACGAGTAGGAAAAAAATAGTGATATTTTATCATGAACAAATTAGTGAGGACCAATTATATGAAGATGGGTTGAAAAGTGGTGAAGTGGTCCTTTAACAGAGACAATAAGACAAGGCCTTAAAGTAATATTTCAGAAGAGATTTAAAAGATGAGACCGATTTTGCACGTCGTAGGTTCTCATCTGAAGGGATGTACAGTACTTTACCCAGCACCACAAACAGTTTGGAGCGTGCTGCTTACTGAACACACATCAATTATTTAGCTGTATTTTAAATCAGTATTTAAAAGTAAACTGTTAGGAAACCATTCCCCTGGACATTAAAATGGAAATTTGTGAGAGTTAATTAGAGTGTTTTCTCGATTTGCGTCGGGCCCAGAGAGTGGCGAATTACAAACTGATTAAAAATGGAGGAACAAGTGGTACAACTGTAACTTAATTTGGAAATGGGCCGCGCTGTCACGCTGATTAGGAGAACGCGACAAGGTCTTCGTGTTTTCAGTGCTGTAGGTCACAGACTAACACACTTTCATCTTAACTGCAGCACTTCTTCTCAGAGTAAACAACACTGCTGAAAAAAAAACATATATACCATATATAACACATTTACCAGAGAAAAGTTAGCTTTGTTTGTTTTTAATGAGGCGTTGGGGAAAAGTAATATGTGTGCACGCACACACGCACACACGCAAGCTGGAGCCATCGGCTGAATGCAGCAGATTGGACTTTACAAGATGCTTAAAACATTTTTAATTCTAATGAATAAATCCAATGTTAGTTGTTATTACTCATAAGCTCTAAATACGTGTCATTAGTTAAAGAATAATAAAACCAGACATTTTTTATATTATTTATAGCAGATCTACAAGCACCTGTACGCCTGTGTGTGAGCTGTAGTTTTTGTATGATGACACAGGGAGCATAATGTATACTTACTAGGCATAGATCATCTGACAGCTATGTCTGTCCCTCTGATTTTGTATGCGCCAGACAGCTCCTATTATCAGAAGAGTAAGTATTAAGGAGCTATAATTAAATACCTATACCTAACATAATTATTATGGGAATGTTTCAGTGAGCGCGGTTCCGTCCAGGCTGGCAAACTGATATTATCTCCGGTGGAAACCTCAAACTGTTATACTTTTCAGGATATATATATTTTTTTAAAGCAAGCGTAGCAGATCTATAAGCTCAAAAGACTTAATAACTGGACTTATAACTTAATAACTTAATAACTAAAGCAGTGTTTCTGCCCAGTGTTTCTGCCCACAGTTTCGAAAGGAGCCACAGGTGTGAGCATTGCCATGGTATACCCCTGAACAGTGTGCCATTTGTTATATGTAGCTTCACGTCGCTGGCTTCCATTGAAAATGAATGGTAGACTGTATCTTTGCACCTGCCCGTCTGAACGCAGTGTCAAAATGGAACCAAATGGACCCGTCCCATGTGTACACTCTCAAGAGTTAGAACCATGCAGTGGTACAATAGGGCCTATAGGGCTTTAGTTGTTAAGAATATAGGTCTGTATTGGTCTTTATGTCCATATTATTGTCCCCCCTCCCCGCCTTGTGATTATTATTTATTTATTTTCAATTTCAGACCAGACTGAAGATAAAATATTATCACACACACACACACACACACACACACACACACACACACACACACACACACACACACACACACACACACACACACACACACACACACACACACACAGTGTAATGGCATCGTTGGGTCTCCTACACTGAACTCATAAATCACTTTCACTTCTCTCTCCGGAAGGACCGACAGTCTGAAATACATTAAAAAAAACAACCTTCAATCATTATTCATCTTCTCCTCCAGGCTCTCGGCGTGCTGTGATGTATATATATATATATATATATATATATATATATACGCAACAAACATCAACATGTTTACTCGTACTGGCTGATTTACTGGAGATCAACTACATATAGGAGTGTAGCGTTGTCGTCCGGCAGAAACCTCTTATCTCCCATTTTGTAACTTTTTGTGTTTTTTAGTAAATTAACGCTTTATATTTTCATATCAAGGCTTATTATTTATTCAGCATTTGAGCCAGGGAGCACCATTATGACATTTAGCCTCTCCGCCCCAAAGCTAAAGCATATTTCGTTAATCCTGCATAGGCGACCTATTTCATCGTACAGGAGTGGCACACAATGGTGGCAAAACTGGCACATCTGCAAGCTCTCGACGCGTTGCAACACTTTCACATTTTGAGAGCGAAAGGGGTTGAGCGCGTCTGTGAGGGTTTTATAAATATTAAACCAATGAAACAAGGGCTTGTGACTAAATAACTACATTGGATCCATTGGAACACAGGTTATTATTATGTATATTCCCCCCCCCCCCGTTTCGTACAAGGTTTTCACATGACAGCACCGAACATAAACGTGTTTACTTGCTCCGACTGATTTACTGTATAAAAGAACAACATAACAGCATAGCATGAATCATTCTCACCGTTCATCTTTCCACGCTTTGCATGCCTGCTGGCAGTGGAAATGTGGAAAAGTAAAAGTAGCAGTTACCACAATAGATGTGTCAAACCTTTCCCCAGAAACAGTAGAACTACTTGTACAACCTATTTCCGAATAGTCAAAAGTATAAAATAGGTGTTAAGGTCTCCACACACCGAGCGTGAATTCGGATTTTTAAGCAGCGTTTCTCCATCGGTTTTCCGAAAAACGCGGCCGGTGTGGAACCACCTTTAATAACGGAAATATTTTGAAACTTTTGAATCATTTTGATATATTGATTTTATCCATTTTCAGATGGGTTGGAGGGAATGACCGAATACATATTCATGTTCGGGGTCCTTGGCACGAAAAGTACTGTTACAGTAAATGTACTTTCCACCTACCCCTGCAGCACACATACCGTAGTAGCATGAATCATGGTTGTCGTTCATCTTCTCCCTGCTTGGCGGCTAGCTTTGTCACTCCATCAGGATTTAGTGCACGCTCCACACATTGTTATGAGCAGCTTTGTGGACGTGAATGACAGACTGACCTTATGGGACTTTTTAAATGGCTGAAGTTTTGCAGAGCAGAGACGAGGGTGACTCAGGGCTTTGGGGCTTTTTGCTTGTGTCCCAGTTCAAGCTGAGAAAATGTGGTCATCATATGGGCATACCTAACAAATGGGAAAATTGTGTATTTTTAAGGCCCCCCTATATCCATTAGTGTAGACTTTCATCTTTCACAAACATTAAATTCCCATTGACAATGAATGGAGAATTTACATCATGTGTGTCTGAGCAAAATGGCTATTTTCGTCCACAAATGAGTCACAAAAAATTAAACAGAGTTGTCTTATATTCGGTACAATACGGTAATATTGAAGATGCAATGAGGACCCAAATTGTGATTGGCCAGAATGAGACAAGAGCGCCCATCACTTCACACGGGTGTGATTTTTATATCAAAAATCTAATTTTAATTACTTTACTACGAAAACATGATGTGCGATGAGGTGTCGAGTCCTGCATGAATAAAAATGAATCTTGATTTCATTCACCTGGTTTATTCCCATTGTTGCGTGTTCCTACAAACACAGCTGATGTTGATTACTGATGTTGATTACAGAAATACTAATCTCATTCAAGATGACATCCAGACAATGTATTTCTCATTTTAAACTGAATCAGCACACTACAATATATATCTGAAAACATTATAGGTTAGAAATAAGCCACATATCTGCATGCTCTGTATCTGACTTGCAAACTTTAGTAAAACAGTGTAGTAAAACGGAAATGGTGGGCATTTTATTTAGACGTTTCAGCTTGAAACGCTGGCTCTGAAGTTTCTAAACCAATCCGAATGTTGCATCCCTCCAGGCTATTGGGTTTTAAGTCCGTGACTTCCTCTCACGTGCAGTGTCGTTTGTAAACAAAGTGACGTGGGGAAAAGCCAGGGGATTATTTCTAACCAATACACAACCTATATACATATTTTTGCATGATGATTACCTTTAAAACAAGTAATACACTGTCTGGATGTTATCTTGAATGAGATTAAAAACAGAGTTGTTCTTTAATCAAAACCAGCTGTGTTGGAGGATAATGAAGCAATGGGAATCAAACTGGTGAGCTTCATTTTTATTGTGCTTCTCTGACCTACCTAGTACCTACTTACTTAGAAACGGATTTGTTGTCAACAGCACAGTGTCTCCCTGCCAGGTATTTGTACCAAAAGCAGCCCCAGTAGTCACGGCACACCAGTGTGCTTTGCCACACCATTTGAGAACCACTGCATGGTTCTAACTGTACTGTGCACACTGCACATGGACTGGGTCCATTTGGTTCCATTTTTACACTGTCAGAGTTACTTTGCCTGCCTGCCATGGACCCCACTTTGAGAACCATATTGGTGTAGAACTCTCATAATCTATATCTAAAGAAGAATTTGTCTTCTCACCTGAGACGATGAAGCGGCAGAGAAAATTAGTTTGAAAGTTTTTTTTTTGTCTTGCAGACAAATGCAATCTTGTCTTATTTTAGACTGTAGAGGAGAACAGATAGTCTATCATTACACCTACAGTACATATTTGTACGGGATAGTTAAACGACTGCTTGATTGTGTCATTACAGTACAGTATGAAGAAAATAGGAATGCCTTTGTTCATCTCAAAGGCATTATTATCACTCACACCACACTTTTGTTGAGATGTTGACATCGTGTTGGTTCAAGGTTGTACTTTATTGTTACATCTTGTGTACAGGTACAAGAGTAACTTGCAGCAGCCTAACGGCAACAATAAAATAATGATAAAAATCGTTAAAAAAAAGAAGATTCAAAGCAAGAAATAGTGCAAAAAAGAGCAAAAATGTAATAAAATAGAACATAATCAAATGTACAATCTTGGCATGTTTTATACACAAGCAGCATTTTCACCCCAGTAGCTGCCACCTAACTTTGTGTACAACTTCTTCACAGTATATTCTATGTACAACAGACTACTGAGACTAGTATATTGAACTTCACAGTATATTGACATGTACAACATATTAGGTAGGTGTAGTTCAAGCACAATAGTGCAAGAAAAGGACGGATGGGAGGGGCGCTAGCGCCTGCTGATGCAGATATTATGTCAACAGTGGGGTGTGGTCGAGAATCTAAACGGCATACCACCCTCAGACAAATTTTACAGAGCCCATCAATCGCACCTTGAAGACAATGATTGCATCCTTTTGTGAAGGACAAACACATGGGACTCGTGGCTTTCAGAGTTCCAGTTCGCAATCAACTCTGCATGGCAGGAAACTCCAGGCTTCACTCAAGCAGAAGTGGCCCTGGGACGCACAATGAAAGGCCCGCTGGAGAGGGTTCTGTGCCGAACCCCTGATCCTGCCGAGAGCACTTATGCTCTGCTGGAAAGACAGAAGAGGTTAGTGGAGAGTGTCGTACAGCATGTGTCAAAGGCTCAAGAGAAACGGGGTCGTTCCTGTTCTTACCAGATCGTTCACGTACTTGCTTGTACGTGGAAAGAAGCTTGTTTTCTGGTTCAGCCCAGAGCTGAAGTGGCATGAGAGATAGTGAAGTGTTGTCATCACAACACTTCACTATGTATTTATCTGCTGTATCTGTATGAAAAGCATAAGATAGATCAACTCACATGCTACTGTACATTATTTTGACTATACCAGCTAGGCAATGACCACGACCCTGACACCTCCCAGCGCCTCCCAGGCCACACTGCATGTGTTGTGTCGCAGTGTGTTGTGTTATATTAAAACACATTGACTGCCAGGTATTCCTTAATTAATTAATTATTCCGCCTCCGCCAGTGTTTTTCCAGTGAAGACCGCTTATTTTGAAGGCCCGCGAGACCTGAGACGTGAACTGGATGTAAAGTGACAGAAGATCGTCTTTTCTTTCACCCGGGAAATACATTTCATTCAGTTCTTTAGTTATCGGCCGTTGATTAAAGCGTGTTTTGACGAAAAACGCAATCTGGAAAGAGAATCTGAGGTGCAGTGAATGCATTTCAGTGAATGCGTTTACATTGAGGAGGATGGACACAGAGTTTTCACTTGAGGTTAATTTCCAGTTGTATCTGTCTCCTAGCAACCTAGAACCATTCATACGTTGGTGCAGAGCGATCTTTAGTGCAATCACTGAAGACGGTGTTATATAACACCTTTTATTTGCATTCACACTTGGGAAACTCGTCATCCTGAAGTGTTTCAGGATACAGATCATGGTATACAGGAAGCATCGGCTCCTCCAGCAGTTATCACAGACACTTTGCCAATGCCTTAACTCTTGGCTTGGTATTCCTGCAATCTGCAGGCCTCTCACAACTAATTTATGGATATCACAAATACAAATATGAACACAAGCAGTTTACATTTGCAAACAAGCTGTATAATAGTACCCTTAAGACGTTGAGGAATGCGAGTTCCAAGCTGTGGTCATATATTCTGGTGTATTCTGAAAAGGCATACTTTTCATCAATGATGCACAGTTTGAACTTAGCAGTTGCAAGCGCGCGCAACACACACACACACACACACACACACACACACACACACACACACACACACACACACACACACACACCTTCCTTTGCATAGTACTATTCAACATATCTCGTGTGTGTGTTTCATATGTGTGTCTGTTTAGCCACAGCAAACTGGACATCACATTAAATGTATAGTAAATTACCTACCATTAGCACTGAATGGGGAAGCTTACACCAATGACACACTGAGGCCTGTTCACTGGTATTCACTGCCCCCCACTGGCACTTCATAGAACTACATCACACAGAAACAATGACTGGATCTATATTGATTGATTATATAATAAAATGTGGAGTAAATAGTTTTTATTATGTTACAAGTAAAAGGCAGATAGTATAGTAGTATCAACTACTCGGGTAAAGTAAACGTACCTCACAATTGTACACTATAGTTGAGTAAATGTACTTTACTCTCCGGCCCATAGGAGCAGGGTACTACTTGCGTTCTATTCATCCTGCTTGATAATCACTTCTCAGCTCTAGTTTTGTATTCTAAAGAGGGACACAAAATCAATCCCCACACACACTTACCGTACCTCGGCATTGATCTATTAAATCTTGATCTATTAAACCTACTTTTGTATTCTATCTATTCAGCACATTTTCCCCCCATTCTTTCTTACCCAATTCAGTCATTTTTGATTGATTGAGGTACAGTTATACAATCATCCCTGCGACATACTAGCGTCATGTCCAGGGGGTGTACTTGTACATCAAGCTGCCTCACGCTACAGAAACAGGAGATAGGCTCCTGCCCTATGAGCCTCATGGCTCGGCAAGGCTACTTATACAATCATGCTAAAAGGATCACACAAGAAGAGGGCTTGGTTTCATTGTGGTCCCGTGTATTCAATTCCTCAAGACGTATAAAGAAATATAATACAACACTATACTATACAAGAAACCATCCATACTGGGAGCAGTATTATAGAAAAATAGTGTGGGGTAATTTATTTTGGCAAGCTATTAGAAGACTTGTCTAGGTCCAGTTTTGAAGGAGGGTGGGGGTAAGATGCCAATTCATTCCTCTCCACACACATGTATTGTCACTGCTGTTGTATCCCATACTGACTCACCTGCCAGTGAGGACAAGAGCCCTCTGGTACCCAACCAGTGCCGCTTAAAAGATCTGATAACGATTCAATAGTAATCCAAAGGACTGCGTGTAAAGAAATGGGAAACTGTGATATAACCACATGCTTCAAAGACGCGAAAGGAAGAAGTGGTCAGAGCAATCGATCAATTGTTTTCCGGCTTGGATCAATGGAACCAACACATTGTTCCTATTTATCACTGTCAAAATGAAAGCAATTTTTTCACGTTTTTTTTTTGTGTTTGGTCAATTACTTGGACCCACTACTTGCAGTACCCCCATGGCCCGCCTGTGACCACTGCACAGTGCTCAGCATATCGAAGTTTGGACTCCAGCATTCTGGCATCTATTTTGAGCTCTAGTACTATATTTTGTTTTATATGGTCTCTGTCGGGTGGAAAAACTGTTACTTGTCAGGATTCACATTCAAAAGTATCAAAGGTAAGAAGATCTACAAGCTCGAAGCGCTTTGCTTCGTGCCGTGTTTCGAGCTTGTAGATCTGCTATACTTTTGATATGTTTGTGTGACGCTGTTGTATGATCAAATAGGGCTCTAATTTAGGGTTTCTGCCCGACAGCGAAGCTATGCATTGGAAAAGAGCCATGTTTCTGCTCCTTGATTACACAGCTGAGGTGAAAATCAGCAGCTGTCTGGTTCCATAACACCATGAGTTGAGAACCGATGATCAGTGGTGGAAAGTACTGTACTTAACCCATTACAGTCTGTACAATCGGTCTCGGGTCTTAATGTATGCCTTCTAAATCAGTAGTTTTTGGTGCCAAGGACCCCCGAATCGCTCTTGCTCTCCATTGCTCCTTTTCTCACACGCGTGTGCGAGCAAGAGCGAGAAAGTGTGTGTCGTGTAACGTAACTGGGTGTAGCAGGAACAGTAGAGAGTTACAGTATCAGGGGAGAGAAAGAGACACGTTTCATTTATACCGTAGTTGCGCACCAGTACTGCACAGCTGATCTACAAGCTCACAGTGCACAGCATCGTGACGTGTTGCGAGCTTGTAACTCAGTAATTTTGAGCACATTATACCGACACTCGAGTAGGTAGGCTATAAATCAGACTGGAGTGTGCGATGCACGAGAGGAAGTTGAGCGACAAGCGGCACTACGGAGATGAGAGGCGGAGAGAACTGAAGCTGTGTGTGTCTGTGTGTAGTGTAAGGGGGCATGGAGGGCACGACAACCTCTCTAAGTGACACTGATTGACAGCTGGCATAGACAATCAGCTTCCAGACGCTGTACTGTAGTTGTTGAGATGTTTAAAAAAGAAATCCCCTCGTTTTCTACTTGTTGATAGACAGTGAGAGGCGGACGGGAAAGGTGAGCGAGAGATGTGGGATGACGGGGTGGCAGTGTGTCTCAGGGCCAGGGTGGAGCGGCTGGATGGGAACCGTGAGGTTCCCAGTTCCATCCCATGCAGGCTCCCCCATAGTTACAGTATAAGTCCTTATGTCCTTGAGTAAGGCGCTGAACCCCTGGGTGAATGCCAGCTCTGTTGATGCGGATAGAGAGTGCTGTGAGCTTGTACATCAGTCTGTGCTTGTCATGTGAAAGTCATGTGAAATGTGCTATATAAATAAATGTGACTCGACTTGTACATCTGCTATTTTTCAATGGCCAACGCTAAAATCTAAAATGAAACGGATGCGGAAAAATGTACCTTAAAAAGTACGTTTTTTTAACTTTGCTTGAGTATGTCAATTTTTCAATTTTTTACACTGTGTATTACTCCACTACATTAATTTGAATGCTTTAGTTACTTTGCAGATTTAGATGAGTCATTAACACTACGTAATTGTTAATTAAAAGAAAATCGTGTACATGCGTGTGTGCGTGCGTGCGTGTGTGTGTGTGTGTAGATTGCTGTCGAATGCAGGGATGACTTGGTGTGTGCGTGTGTGTGTGCGTGCCTGACTGCCTGTGCGTTTCAGAGATTGGAAGTCAGTAATTACATCTGCAGACAAAAGGTCAATGTTAATGAGACAGAGCATCTAGTCTACACTATATGAATATTGTGTATACATACACACACACACACACACAGACGTGCGTGCGCACACACACACACACACACACACACACACACACACACACACACACACACACACACACGGTTCTTGGTTTACTATCTATTTAACTATATGCATTTGATGTATACTGTTTTACCTACTGTTGTCCTTGCTTGCTGTAAATCGTTCTGGATTAATAGCGCCTGCAAAATGCCTGAATTGTAAATTTAAATACAAGGCAAGCCTTCACTTGTGAGCTTGTATATCTGTTATATCAGTGGTTTTCAACCAGTGGTCCGGCGACTACCAGTGGCTGAGCTTGTGGTGGTTCCAGATGGTCCCCAGCTAAAGTATGGAGAACTGGTAACCAAATGGTCCTTTTATTAGAGCTTTAACTCAAAAATAGCAGACCTACAAGCTCGTAGCGCGCCACTCGGTGGCGCGCTATGAGCTTGTAGATCTGCTATTTTTCAATAGCTAAATTATAACATGTTTAAAACACCAAATGGGGTTCCCGCCAAAATTGGGTTAAACATACATTACTTAATTTACAAGAAGTCCACACAATTTGATAATGTAGAAGAATTGTTATTTTGATCGTTTGCATGTTATCTTTATGGTATCACAACATCAATGCAGCATGGAATTATGGATACAATCATATAGGATACATTTTGGGTCTGAGAGGCTAAATCTCATTAAATGGTGGCCGTGTGGTCAAATGCAGAATAAATAATGGACCTTGATATGAAGCACGTTGAAAACCATTGGGCACACGTGGCACCATTGGCGGAGCATGAATTAGGCATGAGGCACTCGTTCGCAAAATGACATGTGTGGCGATATTTCGTACCGAACGCCCCCTATACCTCCTCCAACCCCCCCGCTCACTCCTCTGCAGACTCCTCATTAGCGCTGAGCGACAAAACTTGCTAACCTTTTCCCACTAACCTGACTCCAGCGCCGTGCGTGAGCGTGTGCGTGTGCACGAACCGGCAACATTCCTTGCTGTCTGCGTAGCGGAGGCGTATAGTCTGTGGCAGTCTTTAGCTTTTAATTAGTTTTATAGGTTATGAGGAAAAGGCAGTGATGAACTCATTCTTTTGGCTCAAAGCAACTATCTACTGTCTGCGGTTTGAGGCGTACTACATTTTGGGGCGACAGCTGAAAAGTGATGGCAAGAATTGATGGCATTTAGAACAAGCTGATCAAGACAAGCTGTCAAGACAAGCAAGTAGGTTCCGTGCAAAAGCACCCCATTAATGCTGTGCAAGCTTGTAGTAATTACAATAAAAATAGGAAGAAGTAGAGGAAAACAAGAGGATATTAAACAGAAAAGACAAGCTACTAAGTATGCAGGTGGACATCAGGTTCCGATCCCCCAGCAGGTTGAAGACAACAGGTTGTGCCCACGCACACTGTTTGCCTGGAGTTTGTGTGTGTGTGTGTGTGTGTGTGTGTGTGTGTGTGTGTGTGTGTGTGTGTGTGTGTGTGTGTGTGTGTGTGTGTGTGTGTGTGTGTGTGTGTGTGTGTGTGTGTGTGTGTGTGTGTGTGTGTGTGTGTGTGTGTGTGTGTGTGTGTGAATACTCAAATGTTATACTTGAGTAAAAGTATCAATACTGCAATGTATAAATACTCAGTTTTACGAGTGAAAGTGTACTTGAGTGAAAGTACAAAGGTATATTTGTATCAAAATGTACTCAAAAGTCCCAAAAGTAGACTACTCATTATACAGAATGTCCCGTTTCACTTTTCAAAACATCCGATCTACAAGCTCACAATGTGTTGCGATGCAACGCTTTGTGAGCTTGTAGATCGGTTATTTTCAAATGGCCGAAATGTATATGTTGCTGAAGTGGGTGATGCATGTTTTTTAATAATGTTTACAATCTAAAATAAGTTTTAAATAAATGTAGTGCAGTAAAAAGTGTGGATCCGAGATGTAGTGGAGTACAAGGACAAAAGTATTGGAAATTGGAAATAAAGTACAAATAAGTAAATGTACTTTGTTATTTCCACCACTGGAGCAGACAAGCTCAGAAATCTTGTGTGCGTGCGTGCGTGCGTGCGTGCGCATGCAGGGTTTGTGGGGTTGGTGAGGCAAGCTGCGTGCCTCTCAGGTCCTCAGGGTTGCTGTTGATTGGTGGGGGTGACTGAGTCATGCACCAGCATTCAGCCAGCCCAGCAGGACTGCCAGACGTGCCCATGAGCAAGGTGACGTAGCCCAGGGCTGTTTAGGAGCTCACTGTGAGGATGCTGTTGGCTAGAAGAGTGCAAAGCATAGATTTTGTTGCAGGAAGAAAAAGATGATGAACACCTGCTCCGAAATTCTATAGAGTCTGTTTTGGGACAAGTGCAGATGCCAAACAGAAACCCAAATTGATAAAAGACATTAAACAATAATAATACTATATTGGAAAAAATCTAAACAAAAAATGTCTTCTGCCACATTAGTACACAGCACCGCGGCAGAATAGCTGTGCAGCACAGTGACATGTACAGACTCCGCGATTACAGCATCGCCATGTCACCCAGGTCCTTATTGTAAATGTTAACCTCATTAACTCAACTGGCCTGGTTTAGATAAAGGCTCAATACAATTATAATATAGAGAGGCAGCCACAGACAGACCCAACGGCTCCCAAGAGAGAGTGGTGGAAACTGAGCTGCACTTTCTAACTATACCTGCCCGCTGCACTGTATACCAAGACATCAATACACACACACACACACACACACACACACACACACACACACACACACACACACACACACAGTCACACACACACACAATTTGCCACTTAAACCCAATATGTTGTTGAGCCTGAGTCCCTCTCTCTATACTGCTGTATTTCTACATTAAATATCTTCACAGGAAATAGCAGATCTACAAGCTTAAATGCATGGATAGGCAGATCTGTGTAGGCATCGAGGACGGGTCTTCACTCAGTGGGGCCAATAGAAGCCCTAGAAGCATTGATTGACAGGTATTAATTAATTAAAGTGCCACAATTTTTGTATTTTTCAAGTTTTTCATGTGTCTATGAGGTGACAGTACTTGACACCCTGGAGTCGTTTTATGTGCAATGACGTATTAACTTTGTATTTAGGGTTTCTTTCTGGAGGCTGAACCCTTAAAATAAACAGTAATATAGTGACATCACACTATTAACCCCTCCCCCTTTATGATACAACTACAGCTGTGGGTGCAGCTTCAGTTCAGGTGGATCACCACCCATCACCACCCACCAGGCAAACCAGGCATACTATTACTTAATGAACTGGTGGGCGTGTCCACATAAAAGCATGATTTTAACAAATACTGTACACTTTTTGGAAAAAGTTCTTCCTCCTTATATTATAATAATACCTGATGATCATGTTTTAGGGTGGAAAACAATCACTCCATCTTTAATTAATTATTCCGCCACCGCCAGTTTTACCTTATTTTGTCAACCGACGGAACCCACAATGTAAATAAAGCGTTGTAATGGCAAAATCTACACGGCTATGTGAGCTTGTAGATCCATTTTCAGAGTGCAACACAATGTGTTGTCTTTTAGTTAAGTTTAACTGGATCCCTTGTCCACTAGTTCTTCCCTTACATTTTAGTCTAGTTGTTTTATTTGTTGACAAAATTGTCAATATATTTAGTCTTAGTTTTACTCATCATAGCTTAGTTTTTATTTAGTTTTCATCAGTGAAAAAAGGTAGTCGACGACGAGCATTTTTTGTCATAGTCGGGAAATCAACACTGATGTGCATATGGTTGGTTGCATATTGTCTGTCGGTTACTTTTCAGGATTCAAACACAAAAACCTGTTGGTTCGCGTCCATTTCAAGCTTGTGGATCTGCTACTTTACGCATTAATTAACTAACTAATTCATTACTTACACAAACCGTTTGAATATGGAGATAAGAGGTTTCTGCCCGGCAGCGACAATATATCCGTTTCTACCCGACTGCAACGATATATAAAAGGGTGAGTGAGAGAGAGAGAGACCGATGGGGAATCCAAACTGTAGCAGTGCAGTCATCATCCATCACTTTCTCAATTAAGGGGCTGATTAGAGTAGATGGTAGTCCATATCGACATTCCATTACCACTGCGGTTGTGTGGGCTATGGTAATGTCTTGGCATGGGGCCGCCGGGCCCTCTCGCACGCATCCACACATACGAGAACCTGGCAATCCCAGCTAGCAGCTAGCCAGGGACGCTAATGAGGATGTCAAGGCTCACCTCATTCCCCCATGAGAGTGCAAGTCTGTCTGGCTGCAGGAGGTTTACGTCAATGCTGCGTTTGCTTCTCTTGCCCTCAAAGCCAAAGCTTGGTTTCATATATTACCACAAAACAAATTTATATTACAGTGAAAAAGGTTATGCGGCCGTATTAAGGTTTCATGGGAACCATATATTGTTTCTATAAAAAGAAGCATGTAGGTTATTTGTAAAAAAAAAAAAACTTATTATTATGTGTTCTAAAACAGTTAGTCCCAAAACTTGATTCTGATTGGCTGGTTTCCGTTGTAAATCTCACGATAATCCACACCTTCAATCACTTTATATCATTCCCAGCTGATTCCGCAGCTCTGTAGCTGAACTGGGGACTTTTGCCTTACACACCCTGGCCGTGCAGGCGTCTAAGCACTGCACACGCTCATATGACTGTAAATGTGTGGCTCCGGGCGGCCTCTATAAAGATGTCAAGCGCCTCCCCCTATTCCTGGCCGAGTAAAAATTGTGGCTCGCTCTGGTGGGCACAAAGCGTAGCTACTTTTGTGAATTTAATAGTTTTATGAGGTTAATATTGCTATATGTTTGTAACCGTTTTAGAAAAGCAATAAGCCATGCGAGGTCCCAGCTTAGTGTATTTTATAATGGCTGACAGGGTCAGAGACGCTACGCGTTGGGTCTCACTACGCCTCTCATTACTTTAACTCTAACTCTCTTAATGTCTGCCAAGGACTTAATTAACTGCTTTTTTAGCGCCAACAACGCATTTAACGCCTTTTTAAAACGTGTATAACGTGTATTTTTTCGCACGCTCGCTCGTTTAGTGCACATGCCCACGACTCACCAGACCTGGATTCTGTTTAGCTTTTTTTTTTAAACGTGTGCGTTCATCGCTGCCCGTTTCACTACTTAAGGACCTTAAGTAGTGTGCTGCACTTACTGACTGTAAGTACAGTACAGTACTACAGTATTCTGTGCTGCAATTGTAGTAGATCAGCTCACCAGTACTACATACACGGTATAGCGCTCAACCTCTATAGTAGTACTAGTAGTAGGCCTACAGTATGTCTCTATATATAGTCTCTGTCGGGTGGAAACCTCATACTGTATATCCTGCACTGAACGATACCTACGGATGTGCGCGCGTAGGTATCGTAATTTTCAAATAAGATTAGTTTTCGGGAGTCATGGTCGGCAAGTTTTGGGAACCCTTGACTTACAGTCTCTTGATATACGCTAGTAGCAGTGGTTTCATCTGAGTTGCATTTTTCGCTGCAAGCATATGGCTGGTCTACAAGGCAAGCTATGCTATATATATATATATATATATATATATATATATATATAGGGAGCCCCTGTGGCCCCGGTTCCTTTCTTCTAGGGGACAAACATGACCCCCCCCCCCCCCCCACCCCCATTTCCTTGGTTTTCAGGTTCATCTGCTTTTATATTAGTTTGTGCCTGTTTCTGTTTAGAATGATTTTTATTAGTCATCAGTTACCACGTCCCCCCCAGAGCCCCAACAAGAGTCACGTTCACTGCCAAAATAAAACCATTTCAATACTTTTATAACGCAAACTCGTTTATTCAGTTGTAGCACTCCTGTGCGGGGAACATTTCTGTCTGAATCACAACAATGTCTCACCTGCCAATTGAGAGTGGCGTAATCCTTAGAGTTTAATCACTGGCAAGATTGGCATGGGAGGGAGGGACCCTCCCCTCCCCCAACACCCCCCCCCCCCCGTATCTTACATTTGGCTGCCCGCCGAATAAAACATTTTTTTGTACTTTTAAAAACTCAGCCGCTTGTCAAGTTCATTTGGCTGAGCACTTCTGTCTGAATAATCAAGATATCGGCATATACATTTGGCAGGCGCAAGATCCTGGATGTTCAGACGGAAAAGTTTCCCTACACAGAAGTGCACAATGGAATGAACTTGACAAGAGGCATGAGTTTTAAAAAGTTCTTGAGGCTCAGGGAGACTTTTGAAAGTATACAATTATTAAGCATACTATTATGGCCTGTCTATTTAGATTTTTGGTACCATGCAGGTACACCAACAAGCTCAAAATGTGTCCCAATTCGAGCTTGTGGATCTACTACTTTTGATGCTTTTGTGTGACACTGTAGTATATGATCAAGCTGGACGCTCATTTACGATGGTTCTGTCCCACAGCGACGATATGGAGGTGGTGCTGGTAATGTGCAGCACATGGGCATACATTACTGACTTTGTGCATTGCTGTAGCCTACATGAATGGACTTCTATTGTAATTAGGGATGTCCTGATCCGATCAAGTGATCATAAACCGGGACATCCCTAGTATCAATATTAGAATTTCTACATTGCAGTATTGATACTTTTACTTAAGTAAAATATTTGAATACTTTTTCCACCACTGGAAGTGTTATGCCCGGGACAGATTTGATATAGATGGATGGCCAACTAATGGTTCTGGATCATGACAGCGCTACAAAGCAGCAGTGCTCTGGCTACAAGTTACTTGAAATTACTTCCCACACACTGTTTTTGCGAAGCTAAAGGTCCCCCGAGCAAGGCCGAGGAGAGGTATGGAAATAGCAGACTTTGGGTGTAAAAGGCCAACACATAATTATTATCATCTGCTTCTAACATCCACAGTCGATAATGAATTATCATCAACACTGAGAAATATGCTGAGAAAGAATTACTCTCAAATGTGAGATCTGTGGGTGTGGGATAAGGCCATTACAAGCTGACAACAGTGCCCTCAAGTGGTGGGCCAGGGGAGCAACACCACCCCACAGCCAACTCCAATCTATCTCCCTTCAAGTGCCCATTCTTCATTTGCATTCCCCTCCATCTCTCCCGAGAAAGTACTTTTTACATCAGCCTGCTGGGAGGATCACACGACGATATCCGAGTTGAAAGTGGAGGGCCGGGGCTGTCTACTGTCGGCAGTCTCAAGTTGAATCACTTTTGTGAAATGTCAACATTTGTCCAAAGCGTCTGGGAGATTATTAAAGCTAGAATGTCACATTAGCATTCTTTTGGAGAGCCAGCGGCTCCTCGGCTTGAGAGTTATGCCTCTACCTCCAGACTGCACGTCTCAGTAGATAAATCCACTCCTCACTCCTCACTGTGCTACCAAATGAACTCAGCACATGTGTGCATAAATCACTGTGGTAAACAGGAAAAATAAAATAAAAATACTGTTCTTATTAAGCGTTTACGGCCAACTTTTAATACTGTCCAGATCCAGATTCCAGTCGCAGTAGCAGTTGCTGTTGGGCAGAAACCTTGCATCTCCATTCTCCAAATATATATATTTTTTATACTTTCTGTTATTTTTGTAAATGAATGCCCTACCTACTTGATCATACTACAGTGTCATACAAAAGCATAATTTACAAGCTTGAAGCGCGTGTGAGCAGCGTTTTGAGCTTGTCGATGTGCTATTTTTGATATTCGTGAATTTAAATTCTGAAAAGCAAAGTCCGGTTTCCACCTCCACCCAGCATAGACGATAAATGCTTGACAAAGAACTCCATATATGGGCATAAATTGGACACAGACATGGGGGCATTCATTTCCAACTTGCATCGTTCCAACTTCCAAGCAGGCCAGTGGCCAACGGGCACCGCTCTAAAGGCTCCAACTGGCATCGCTCTAGTTATTAATAATAATCTTGAACATAACACAAATCTTCTCTTATATTATGGGGGTCCCTGGCACTAAACCTTTGCAAATGGGGGTCCATGGCCAAATACATAGTCTATGTCAGGTGGAAACCTCATTATGTCCAAAACTGTTAACTTTTCAGGATTCAAATTCAAAAGCAGCAAAAGTAGCAGATCTACAAGCTGAAAACGCATCGCTTCAGGCCGCATTTCAAACTTGCAGATCTGCTACTTTTGATGCTTTTGTGTGACGATGTAGTTTGATCAAGTAGAGGATTAGTAGTTGATTTACCAAAAAGACACATAGTTAGAATAATGGAGATGGGAGGTTTCAGCACGACAGCAGCAACGTCAATCTGGGAGTCCTTGACATGAAAGTGTTTGAGCACTGCATTAGCCTACATTAGCCTGCATTATGGCTGCCATCCAGTCATTCCATTCTTCAGCTGGGCAGTCGGCAGACTGCAACATCCTGACAGAGCTGCCAACACCTACAAGCACATTGTACCTCCTAAGAGAGAGAGACACGCACGCAGCACGCACACAGTCTGGAAGTAGCTCAGCCTAAAGCCCATACGCCTAATTAATATCTCTTGACCTACAGCGTTTGGTTATTCTCGCAGGTTTGTCTCCCAGGTTGTAATATTTGCTGTGTCACACGCATGCTAGAGTAGTGGCTAGAGAGCATATGCCTTTCATGCGGAAAGTCATGGGTTCGAACCCCAACTCGGGATCAGCGTCAGCGAGGGCATGAGGTCGCAACAGGTTCCTAAACGTCACATCAAATGGGTTCAGATCTGAGCCAAGTCTCGTGCGGGAGGCACGTTTGAGGCCTGTCATGGACGGAAGTCTCCAGATGTAAAAACAGGTGATAATGACACAAATGTTTGGGAAAAAACATGAAAACAAACGGAACAAATTACCTCAATAGACTCTTTTACAGAGGGGAAAATGTCAGCAGGATTCTAGAGGTTTACAGTATGCCTCATAGTGGTGGCTGTAGCCAATCATGGCCCTGACATGGTACATTCTGGTATAGTTTGGTACAGTTTGTCGGTTTGCGATGTCTGGCACATCCTGGCTTGGTTCCTGATCTGTTGTGGGCTTGTGGCCTGTTTTTGGCCTGGCGCGACCTGATAGCAGTCTGGCATGGCACTCTCTCTGCCACGGCCTTGTTGCTGTGTGGCGGCCTGGCATGGCCTGGTATACACTGGCACGGTCTGGTACCGCGTGGCACGGCCTCGTACACACTGGTACAGCCCGGTATGGTCATGCTCACGCTCTCCTGCTGGCCTGGGAAAGGGGAAACCATTAAGATTCCTGCGAGCAGGACACACTCCAATAGGAAACCATAGAGAATAAACAGTGAGTGAGTGAGCTCACCGTCGCGTTCCCATGACCCTGAGAGAGAGAGAGAGAGAGAGAGAGAGAGAGAGAGAGAGATGAGGGAAAGTGCTGCGTTGGTGGTAACTGGTACACAGTATTAATAACTAACACCAGACACATTTCATCTGTTTACCAGCAAGACATTTGTTCTGTTTTTTTGTAGCATACAGATCTGCTACGTTTAATGCTTTTGTGTGACGCTGCAGTAAAAGAGAGAAAAAACATAACGTTAAAATATGGAGATAAGAGGTTTCTGCGCCGACAGTACCGATAGCCTATTTGACATATTGGCAGAATGTATTTGGCTAATCTCTCATGGACCCAGCCCTCATACTCCGGTCCTACAAATGCATTTTCTTTACAAGTGGGCAGCATTTAAAAGGAAGATAAACAGGCTTTCCAGTTTCCAACGGTATAAAAGTTGTTGCCAAGACAAGAAACATTGTTATGACAGAGACATAATCTACCAAACACAAATTTCCCAACGTTTTGTTTCAATGTTTATTATGCTTTTTTGTGTTATTTTCTCTATTGTGTTCCACAAGTACAGTATGAAATGTCCGCACTCCCTCCCATGTCCACTGGGAGGCAGTAGAGGTCCAGTCCTGAGCACTGCACAACACACACACACACACACACACACACACACACACACACACACACACACACACACACACACACTGAATGTATTGTGCTTGGTATTTGTTGATACACGACATGGGGGAAACCATATTCAGTTAAATTAGGAAAAAACAAACGTTATCCTACAGAGATTTGTGGCGCTCTGCTTTTGATATAGGCCTAATCATTATGGCCGGGTTTAGATTAGCGGAAAAGTTAAATGTGAATGTTTATATCAGAAAGAACACTCGCATGGTCCAGATCTCACACATGTGCTGATTTATGGCCTTCCCCTGGAACAATATTCTATTCAATGACTTCATGCAGATTTACTATGTGAACTATTTCACCAACACAATCTCCAGTTTAGTCATCTCTCCTGGTGATGCGCCAAGGTCTCTCTCTCTCTCTGGAAATCATAAAGCATTGGTTCTCAAATTAGGGTCCTTGGGGTGGGTGCCAGGGGGTCCCCATCGAAATAAGTTAACATATAGCATCACAATCATTTGAACCAATCTATCGATTTGTGTGTGCGTGGCTGCGTGCGTGATTATTCAGTGGTCTGATGCCTATCAGACTGAGGTTCCTGAGGGAAATCCCCACCTGAACTCATTCACACACCAACAGTGAAGAGACCATGCAAGACTCATAGACACTTTGGCACTAATATTATGTACTTTATTTGAGTTTTGCAAATTTCCAATACTTTTACTTCTACTCCACTACATCTCAGATCAAAATATTACTCCACTACAATTATTTCAAATCTTTACTTACTCGCGACACATTTTGAACTTGTAGATCTGCTATTTTCAAAATATTTTTATACAATTGAAAACTTGAATTCAGTATAATGAATAGTTTTACTTTTGGTATAGGCTACTTAAAGTAGCCTTTATTTTGATGCCTATGCTCTTTTTTACTGAAGTACATTTTGACAGGACTTTTACTTTTAAGTTGTTTTGTTGAGTATTTCTGCATGGCACTGGCAGTATTGATACTTGTACTTGGGTAATAAAAATGTGAGTAGTTTTTTTCCCACCACTGCCGATTCCCAAGCATCCGCTCTAGCTAGTGTGGGCCACTGTCTGCCGCCTCCACAAGCTGTACTCCAGTCGACAGCACCCATTAAAAACCAAACCAACACACCACAGGCACTCTCCACTGATGGATGTAATAGCATGTTGTCTTTTACGTGTGTGTGTGTGTGCGTGCGTGTGTGTGCGCCGCGCACGCACGCATGTGTCACTGAAAGCATGCCGCACATAAAAAAAGAGAACACGGGGGAAGTGCAAAAAGCAGGAGAGGCTCTAAAGAGAGAGGCCGAGGGGTTCCCAAGGCAACCCGCTGCGATGCGGCGGCCCCTGCAATCCGGCGCGGGGGGCCCTGTTTCATCCAGCGCTGCTCTGGAAGCACCTGCGCTCTGTTTGCACAGGCCGCAGTGATTATTTTGACGGCCGGGGTATACAGGCTTGGCCAGAAAAGCATTCACTGACTGAAGTGACAACATGTCATCCATTTGTTCAGCTGGGTTTGGGCTGGGAGGGTAGATGCGATGCTGAGAGACGGAGAGAGACCCTGCCCATTCTGAGGGGGCTCTCTAAAGGCCTGGCCCCCGTGGGGCCCGCGGAGGGGTTGCGTGATGCTTGGCACCATGATCATGATGTGCTACTAATTTGTGCTTTCTCACCAATGCGTGGCGTATCGTATGCACAGGCGCATGTGTCCTCTTTTTGGGAATTCAGAATATGCTCAGCCTACATTATGCATTATAACCCGCCCCCGGAACACGATTGTAGATTTCCCATTTTGTCTAAACCGTATCACACCAGGCTTTTGCCTCCGTGGTGGAAAGCCATGGTGACACGAGGTTGGGGAAAGAGAAAGACATGTAGGACCATGCAGACTCATAGTCGTACTACTGTTGAGGTCAACTCATACAGCAAACAGAGACTAAACCACACACACACACACACACACACACACCAACGCACACACGCACAACGACAACACATCCCCGTAGTGCCGCATACGTGCCCCTCCTGAAGACCTCTGCATTTCCTGTTGGTCCTCAATAAATGCAGGAACAAGCAGCTTCCATTTCCTGCTTCTCAGGCTGGCAGAGGAAGGAACCGTCGTCTGGTCACACGGTGCTTGACTAACCCACCCCCCCGCCCCCCAAACACACACACACACACACACTCTCTCCCACACACACACACACACACACACACACACACACACATACACACACACACACACACACACACACACACACACACACACACACACACACACACACACACACACACACACACACACACACACGCACATGCACACCATGGATATCAGATCTACAAGATCTGGAGCTTGTAGAGTGTGTGTGTGTGTGTGCGTGCGTGTGTGCGTGCGTGGAGCTTTAATCTGATGAAAGAAGGGTGGGGGAGGGGGTGTCCAAGGTGTTGGTAAACAGTGCTGTACAGTATTGAACACTCTTCAATGTCTTTTTTGTATTTATATCTGCTGTTGTGGAATTGTTTTTCCACTCCTAGACTCACACTGGGTCACAATGGGGAAGGAAAGGGACAAACACCTTTAACACGAATATTCATACACGCACGCGCGCACACACGCACACGCACACACATGCACACACGTGCGCGCAGTTGTCACTCGGAGCAGGATGTTCCTAGATTTAAGAGTACACATGAGTAGAACCCTAGCTCTATTTACAGGCTGTTGTTTTGACTCCTGCTCCACATTTCTACGCTCACTGTTACGCTGAATAAATATGTTTTCAAACTACTTTTAACCTGGGCGTCACCTATTTTTGGCATGACATCATAGGCAACGTTGTTTTCATGCCCTCAAGGTGTGTGTGTGTGTGTGTGTGTGTGTGTGTGTGTGTGTGTGTGTGTGTGTGTGTGTGTGTGTGTGTGTGTGTGTGTGTGTGTGTGTGTGTGTGTGGCGCGCGCCATGAACTGTTCACAACAGAATCATCTTTATTGCATGTCACAGTCAGAAGTTGTTGATTATTGTTAATATTTTCTAGTGCACTTCATCAGTTGCAGTTTTCGTAGGAAGAGAGCGAGAGAGAAAAAGAACACCAGTCAAATTATGAAGGATATACGGCATACAGGGGCAACTGGTGGCCGGGGGTCCCATGCCCACAGGTTAATGGACCATTCAACTGGTGGCCGGGGGTCCCATGCCCACAGGTTAATGGACCATTCAACTGGTGGCCGGGGGTCCCATGCCCACAGGTTAATGGACCATTCAACTGGTGGCCGGGGGTCCCATGCCCACAGGTTAATGGATCATTCAACTGGTGGCCGGGGGTCCCATGCCCACAGGTTAATGGACCATTCAACTGGTGGCCGGGGGTCCCATGCCCACAGGTTAATGGACCATTCAACTGGTGGCCGGGGGTCCCATGCCCACAGGTTAATGGACCATTCACAAGTTCACATGGCAGCCATCTTGCCATTACAATAATGAAAATGCCACCCAGTTGCCACCCTGCATGCTTTTTCATATGCAAAGAGCCAACATGGCTGCTGTGTGAAATTGTGAATATGGTCTACAGGTCCATCCCATGTAATTAGAATATTTAGTAAAAGTTTTCTTCCGTAATATAATTCAACAAGTGAATATAATTCTCATATTCTTTCATATATTCTCAATTAATTGTGCATAAAGTGTATTTAAAACCTTTTTTGTTTTAATCTTGATGATTATGGCATAAAGCTCATGATATATATCCCAATGAAAAAAAATATTTTTTAAACGAGAAATGCATTGATGTATGCAGTTAATACTTGGTCTGGGCTACTTTTGAACAAATCATTTCATCAATGGGGCATGGCATGGAGGTGATCAGCCCATGAATTGAGAATGAATTTCGAATATTATGTAAGTTTCACTTTTTTAATTATATTACGGAAGAAATTTTACTTTTACAAAATATTCGAATTAGATGGGATGGACCTGTATGGCCTGATTCCAGCTGTTAGAAAGCAAAAAATAATTCAGGATTCCAATTAGTAGTTCAAATCTAAATGTAAGGTTGTAAGTATATGCTTGTCAGTGTTGCGAGGATGTGTAATTAGAAAATATTCTCCCCTGTACGGGGAGGACATCTGGATTCAGCACCTAAATAAATCATACAGAAAAAAACATTGTCGTTATATTTCCCAGTTTTGAACTAATTATTCATTCAAATTAAGTGAAGAAAACATGCATAATGACAAAAGATGAACTTTAAAACGTGGACTTAGACTAACATCAAGTTGAATAAAAGGAAGAACTTAATCTAGCAATATCCTGGTTATATGCAATTGTTACATAATTTATGCAAATATGCTAAATAGGGCCGGGACTAATTGCAATTAATTGCGATTAATTAACTACAGAAAAAATAATGCATTAAAAAAATTAACGCATTTTAATCGCACTATTTTTTTCACCGCAGAACGTTGTCACTGGACAGTTTTCAGACGGACCTGCACACCAAGTGTCCGTGTCCTCTTCAGACAATAACACCACCAGAAACCGCAGACAGTTCACCAGACTGGGGGAAGCCGCTGAGATCACTTTGCTTGTCCCCGTGGATTGGAAATAGGATTTAAAAGGCTATCCGATGGTAGTGTGGATTACAGCACAGTTGTGTGCAATTATTCAATAAATAATTATTACCCATATTACTACAAAAACAATGTTTTATTGCTTAAACTTATGTATTCACTATTCATTGATTCACTAGTATACCAAAATCCATTTGAAAAAATTGCTTTCTCACTGTTCTCGGGTCAAATAATGATATGCGATTAAAATGCGATTAATCTAGATTAATTAATCGCAAAGCCTCTGATTAATTAGATTATTTTTTTTAATCGAGTCCCAGCTCTAATGCTAAAGAAAGGTGTTCTGACAGCACAATGGTAACAGATTAATCTCTATATGCATCACAATACTGGTATTAGCGTTATAAGTTACATATAGAAGCAAAACTATAGCCATTTCCCGCTTTTGGCGATACATTTTTGCTATGATAATTTCTCCATTGACTAAATAAAACTAGTGACTTTTTCAACTTGGCATGAAGCAGAAATGGAATCAGCACATATAAAGAAATTGATGAAGGTAGTTTTCCTCAAAACATTTACAACCACATTGTTTTTTTGGGGGTATTTTCCATTTTCGATCGTGACTATGTTATGCCCCTGTGAGCCTGTGCTTTAATCCAGGCCTGGTTTTTATTTATGCCTCCTCTGGGTGTGATCACACGTGCTTCAGAAGCATTGCAGCCAACCCATGCTGGGGCATGCAATGCTTTAATTCCCCTTGTTGTCTTGTGGGTTGTGGGTTTTATTTGGGGATGTTTCTATTGCAAAAGCAGCAGATGTACAAGGAAAGTTCACAACTCGACAATACAGTACATTACACAGCTGAGTATTGACGCTTGAATGCTTGATACGTGTCGGGGACACTCATGTCAATGGCGCTTTCAGTGTCGGAACCTTAATAAAAAATTATGGTACAGAGAGAAAAAAAGACGTTGACTTATCCCCTCCTAAAAAACGGCCGGTCCAACAATCAGGGACACTGAAGCAAATCATTATACTTGAAGACCCGGAGTATACCCACCGAGTTTCATACAAGTGCCAGCAAAGTGGAGTGCTTAGTGGTTATGTGGGGTGTGTGAGCGTGTGTGTGTGCGTGCGTGCGTGTGCGATTGTGCGTGCATCATGTCATGGGGGCCTGGCCGGGAGAGTGTTGTTGTTCTCTGTGGTACATAGAAGTAGTCCGATTTGTTACTTAATTGAGTAAACAAAGTAACTAATGTTTTCAAGTTATTGTAGTGGAATATAAAATAAATTAAGCGATGAAGTAAAAATTATACTTGGTAAAGTGTTAGTATCAAAATGTACTTGAGGTACCAAAAGTAGAAAGTAAGTGCACTTTATGCAGAATGTCCCGTTTCAGGAGTTTGTGAAGTGCAAAATGTATTAAAATGTTTTGAAAATTGTGTACAGAAGATTAGAAGTGTACGTCGTCTATTTTCAAATGGCCGAAATGCATATAGGGTTGAAGTGGCTAATGCATGCTTTTTTTTTGAATAATAAATTAGTAAGTATTAACTAAAGTTTTCAAATTATTGTAGTGGAGTAAAAGTACAATATTTGCCTCTGAGATGTAGTGGAATAGAAGAAAATGTACTGAAAATTGAAAATAAAGTCAACTCCAATGTAAACAGTAGTACAGTAGTTGAGTAAATGTATGATTTACTTCACACACTGCTTGGAGGCTTCCTACCGCTGGTGGTTGTTCTCTGGGGTCGGCCGGGCGGTCGGACTCACTGCGGTGGATCCCATTAGCGGACACACACACACACACACACACACACACACACACACACACACACACACCGACCACAAGTCAATTCACCACAAGAGCCAACAACACTGCATTATTAAACAGATTCACTTGTTTGCCCTGCATGTGATCAACCTCAGCCACTATTATGGCCGCACGCCATGCACACACACACACGCGCGCAAGCACACATGCACGCACGTGCGTCACGCACGCACACATGCACACACGTGCGCCACACACACACACACGCACACACACACACACACACACACACACACACACACACACACACACACACACACACACACACACACACACACACACACACACACACACACACACGCATGCATTTCTACTACTATACTTGTGAGGACATCAATATTATATATTGTTATTTGTGAATGCTGTATTAGCTGTGGTGGTGGCGTTAGACATTAAGGCTAAAAGGATAACACAATAACCTCTTGGGGACTTGTTTCCATTGTGGTCCTATATATATATATATATATTAGGCCTACTTAAAAAAGAATGAAAAATAGCTGAGAGCTTTCAGATCTGCTATTTTTTTGTGTGACACCTAGAGAGAGAGAGGGCATCAATTTACAAAATGAAAAACAAAATATGGAGATACGAAGTCTCTGTCTGACAGCAGTGTTGTATTTCCCCAGATAGATCGACTATTTTCAGTGTGCAACGTTGGAGCCCTAATAACCTCAAAGCTATACTCTACATGCTTGATCCTCTTCCTAATCCTAATTGTAAAGCCTGACTACCCCACATGTTAACCACATATTAACAAATGTCTAGTATAAGACCCAGGGAAATTGTCTTCACATTGTTTATTTCTCAAATGACATAGGGCCTAACCAACACAAACAAACACACAAGTATATAAATGCACACACGTGTGTGCCGTGATGTATGCACACGCACAAACACTCTAAAATGTATGAATGCAAACTTGTTTACACACACACACACACACACACACACACACACACACACACACACACACACACACACACACACACACACACACATTCATGCACACACAGTTTATTTACTCTCCACCACAATGGCGCGAGCAGTGGTGTATACCTAAGTACCTTTACTCAAGTACTGTACTTAAGTATACAATTGTAAGGCCATACTAGGGATGACTGCCCTGTCACCTATCGGAGACAGATCTCCTCTGTGGTTGTGGGGGTAGAATAGAGTGAATCCCACCTACTTCTCCAGGGATTGAAGAACCAGAATAGGGTATACACCACGCGACGGTCCCAAATCATTATGCATACATGAGCCAATACTTCTGATTTACATTTCCAACATTTTAATTTACTCTGCTATTTCATTTTGAGATTCATTACTGTCAGGGCAGAAACCTCTTACCATTATTATTCCAACCTTTTTTTTTCTTTTTCAATAAACATATAACTTCATCATACTACTGTATGTCACACACAAGCATCAACAGTAACTAGGGGTGCACGATTATGACATTATGACCGATATCCGATCTCCGATTATTTGCAGGGTCACATCTGCCCATATACCGATTCTGACCGATTCCGATATTATACAGAGGACCACAATGGAAACAAGCCTAGGCCCTATAGGGACTTGGCCCAAAGCCTGTTAATAAAGTATTCAATCAATCAATAAATAGCATAATACTTTTCCAAGTGTCTGTTTTTACAACTGAATGAGATGAGTACACAAATTAAATGCAGAATCTTTTGTTTTAATTTTTTAATTTTTTTGCTGGTGAAAACAGATTAAATAATATGTATTATTTTGAGACCATTCCGATATCGATATGGCCAATTCCCATTATGCTACCGATTAATCGTGCATCCCTAACAGTAACTACTTTTGCTGCTTTTGAATTAGAAATTAATCCTGTTTTTTGTTTTTTTTACATGAGGTTTCCACCCGACAGAGAAGGTGTTTGTGCTATTGTTACTTTTACTGAAGTAAAATACATGGGATTACTTCTTCCACCACCATGGCACGCACGAGGCCCCATTGCCTGCTGATGGCGCTCTGATTACGGACAACAATGCTGGCATTTAATATGGGTCCCGGTTGCCAGGCAACCACAAACCTACTGGACTGGTGTTGGATTACTGATGATGTTCCATAATTAATTAGCTGTCATGAATAATGAATTAAGGGAGCTTCAGGGTAATTTATAGCCACTCAGCTGCCCCCCTCCCCCCAGGAGAGAGAGAGAGAGAGAGAGAGAGAGAGAGAGAGAGAGAGAGAGAGAGAGAGAGAGAGAGAGAGAGAGTAGGGCTAAAAGTGGCATGATGTCCCAAAACGATATCGATATAATATTGACATAACATTGATAATTATCATGTCAATATTAATTGATGTATTACTATTCCTACAGTTATGTTGAGTAGTCGAGTAGTTGTTCACTAGGGTTGATAATGCTGTAATGTTGGATGATATAATCTTGCATAAAGGTGCAGTAAATTATCTTTTGCTGGAATAAGTCAAGCTCTATGTTTGTATTACAATCCTTGCTATAAGAGTTTGTTCAGAAACAGGGCTCTCCCTGTCTTCAGCTTTTTAGAAAGCTTTTTACAGAAAATGCATTTTTCAGATACTGTAGGGATACCAATTTCATCCAATCAGGAGCGAGAACTCATATTGCATACAGGATAAACACATTGAATTGGAAGTGATGGCACAAATAAATGAGCTGATCATTGGGTACTCTCTCTGAAAAAGTATTATGTTTAGCTCAGACCTGGAAAGACTGGGAGACCCCGCTCTTACACT
This sequence comes from Protomyctophum parallelum, assembly GCF_964188405.1. NCBI lineage: Eukaryota > Metazoa > Chordata > Actinopteri > Myctophiformes > Myctophidae > Protomyctophum > Protomyctophum parallelum. The sequence goes on from NC_139717.1 coordinate 14,379,266, forward strand.
TTTTGGAAACCCCTCACTATCATGTCGGACATGTACTGTAGGTCGTGTCTTCACTTGCTTTCAAGAATAGAAGATTATCATCCAATTTTATGGCGATAGGAAAAACAATTGCAGGTGCATTGGCGCTTCTCGATGGCGCCACACCCGGTCTCGCCAAGATCCTGCCCATAGCTGCCGCTGATCCCAGGTGCGGGGCGGTTGAACACCAGTCCCTGAGCGATCCCATGATGGAGGCTGTATTGTGAACTTGTGTATCAGTACCGCCCCCATCTGGCGGAGTCAGGTTAGGGGTCCCCCCCCCCCCCCCCCCCCCCCCCCAGAGAAGCACTTCTCTGAGTCTATAGCAATGATTAATACTATCAGAATATAGAGCTTTAACTTTTTTGTTTGACCAAAAATATCACTGGTTAATGGTGTAATAATAGTGTATAATATCTGTACCGCAGATTTTATAACCCTAAATTCAGCTCTTATTGTTTTGTCTTTAGTTTTCTTCTCAAGTGGAAGCTTTCCTGTGGGAAACCTGTATGTATGTCCCAAACTGTTACTTTTCAGCATGACTGGGTGACTGACTCTGAGAAAGATGGCAAGTCGAAACATAGGATTCATAGCTTTTTCATAGCCTATTCCATCAAATGAGACTATACGCAAATAACATGGAACACTCGACTGGGTCTGCACGTTGTATTAATTCGCAGCCATGGGTGACAGACTCTGAGAAAGATGGCAAGTCGAAACATCAAACAGCCTGTTTTGTTATTTGGGAGAAGTTTCTATTAAAGTGCACATCAGGTATTTTTCTTTGTATTCAATTTGTGCCAGCTGTTGTAATCATAACAGGCTGAAGCGCATTGGGACTTCTCTTTGAGGTTTTAATATCAATGGTTCTCACTTCTCAACCTTTTTTATTTATTTCAAGTACCCTCAGTTTGGTATGCATTATTAGGCCACAGATCCCCATTACTCTGAGAAAAATGGTAGTGGGTCCATTTATACACTCTCAAAGTTATAGAACCATAAGGGGACGTTTGGTTCCACTTGTACACTCAAACTTACAGACCCACAAGGGTCCATTAGGTGCCTTAACTATCACTCATTTGTCATTTAGCATGGGGACCAGTTAGGAAGGATCTCTGGGGGTCCCTGGAGCCACTGAGAACCACAGTTAGGAAAGGATCTCTGGGGGTCCCTGGACCCACTGAGAACCACAGTTAGGAAAGGATCTCTGGGGGTCCCTGGACCCACTGAGAACCACAGTTAGGAAGGATCTCTGGGGGTCCCTGGACCCACTGAGAACCACAGTTAGGAAGGATCTCTGGGGGTCCCTGGACCCACTGAGAACCACAGTTGGGAAGGATCTCTGGGGGTCCCTGGACCCACTGAGAACCACAGTTAGGAAGGATCTCTGGGGGTCCCTGGACCCACTGAGAACCACAGTTAGGAAGGATCTCTGGGGGTCCCTGGACCCACTGAGAACCACAGTTAGGAAAGGATCTCTGGGGGTCCCTGGAGCCACTGAGAACCACAGTTAGGAAAGGATCTCTGGGGGTCCCTGGACCCACTGAGAACCACAGTGAAGGATCTCTGGGGGTCCCTGGACCCACTGAGAACCACAGTTAGGAAGGATCACTGGGGGTCCCTGGACCCACTGAGAACCACAGTTAGGAAAGGATCTCTGGGGGTCCCTGGACCCACTGAGAACCACAGTTAGGAAGGATCACTGGGGGTCCCTGGACCCACTGAGAACCACAGTTAGGAAAGGATCTCTGGGGGTCCCTGGACCCACTGAGAACCACAGTTAGGAAGGATCTCTGGGGGTCCCTGGACCCACTGAGAACCACAGTTAGGAAGGATCTCTGGGGGTCACTGGACCCACTGAGAACCACAGTTAGGAAAGGATCTCTGGGGGTCCCTGGACCCACTGAGAACCACAGTTAGGAAAGGATCTCTGGGGGTCCCTGGACCCACTGAGAACCACAGTTAGGAAGGATCTCTGGGGGTCCCTGGAGCCACTGAGAACCACAGTGCAAATGGACAGAAAAACAATAAAACACGTGGCACCGGCTCCCTCCAGGGCTGGATTTGTGTGGCATCTCTCTGATGATCCAGACTTCCAGAGCCTTGGCTTAAGCAGTTGTACTGTACAGTATGTGCTGCTGTTCTGTATGGTGACCAGTAGGGGTCACTGACCATCACAGAACCGCCAAGGAGTTTCTGTTTGGGAAGGAACCAACAGGTGACATGATGAGAGTCACTAAATAATGACTGGATGAGCTGTACAACACTGATGATGGCTGGAGATAAGATACGATGAGATAAGAGAGGAGAGGAGAACTTGAGATAGAGAGAGGAGAGACAGGGAAAGAGATGGATAGATGGATTCTTGGATATTTTTGGCAACATAATGTACTGTATATAGGCTACATGATGATATATTTATACATATCTGTCTAAACGATAAAACACGGCAAAGCTGGTGTGCATTTCCATTGTGGCCTTTTGAGTGCAAATGTGGAACAGTGCCATTCGTTGTCTTTTAGGGGGGCTAGCAGAGAAATATATAACCAGGGCTGCACATAAGTGGTGCGCAGGTGCGCATGCGCGGTAAAAATTAAAAATGCGCTGTCAATCAAGCGCCGGGAAGCGCTTCTGCGTACCAACAGCTGGGGCCGCCCAGAATGATTATTATGGCCAGAATACTAGAAAATGTTGTGGCGAGAGCATTTCCCACCGACTGCCACTCAAAGTGGCTACTGGCCCAATCACAGCGCGTCCTTACTCAAAAGGGGGAGGATCCATGCTGCTTTCTGCTAGGAGCCTGGGAGGAGGCGGAGGGCGGTTGACAGGAAAACCTTACACAAATAGTTTCGTCTTCTCTTCTCCGTTTCAGATAGCAAACTACTGTAGTCCCCGGTGTAAAAGGTCATGCTTTGGATGCTTTGCACTCTTCCCATTTGCCGCTGTGCTTGTGTTTGTTTTCCGGCTGTTGGAGCAGCATGGTTGCTCGTGTGCGATGCCGTCTCAAAACCCGAATCCGAGGCAGAAACCATATTAGCGTCTCTCACAGCCTAGGCAACGGCCACCGACTTTTTACGGGTACTAAGGTTTTAGTTCCGACATAGTGGAGTGGGAAGAGTTTAAAGCATTGCGGACTGGCACTGCTGCTGCCCAACATGAACACCGTGTCTCGACATACTGTGCCTTATTATCGTAAAGTCGGGTAGTGTACACTGTTTATTTTTTCACCGAGGAGCCATGTGTTTCTGACTGTCTGACTACGTACGTCGCCTCATCTAAAAACAAAAGGGAACTAGGGAAGCCTGATGTATGCTTCGTCGTACGATGTGTCGCATGTTAAAAAAATAGCTGATCTGCAAGCTCACAACGTGTCGCAACACGTTGTGAGCTAGTAGATTGGTTATTTAAATACAAAATAATAAAAAATCTAAATATTGCTTTGATGCTCATATCATATTATCCTTAGGAAGTATTAAGTTGTTAACTTGTTTTTATTATAATATGCATTCCATAGGGCTGGACCACACATGGACCTAGATTTTAGCAAATTTATATATTTTTAATAATGGGATGAATCTACAACAAGAGCCATTCTAGGGCTAAATCTAGAGTTGCAATACCCTCCATTGACTCCCCACTCATCCAATAAATATTGTTTTGCTATAAGTTATTCATCCCTCTTTTATCCATCCGGCGAGACGGGTCGCCGCATTTTAGGAGCACCAAGCAACTCCTCCAGGTGCTCTTCTGAGTACTAGACCAAAAAAGTTGTGTGCAGCCCTGTATATAACATATGATCAATGCTAAACATTCATACAACACCAGTGTACTAGACAAGGAAAATAATAGTATGGGTACTGTATAGGTAAGCAATAAGTAGGTATGATATACATTGTTGCTGTTAATAGGCACAGAGCTCTTATCTCCATATAACTTTGTGCTTTTTTGTAAGTTAACTTTTTGTAAGTTAGCAGATCCACAACCTCGAAACGCGACGCGAGAAGCGTCACGTTTCAAGCTTGTAGATCTGTTTTGGATGTTTTTCTACCCGACAGCATGTATGGATGGATGGACGGATGGATGGACGGACGGGCGGACGGACGGATGGACGGATGGATGGATGGACTGATGGATGGATGGATGGACTGATGGATGGATGGATGGACTGATGGATGGATGGATGGATGGATGGATGGATGGACTGATGGATGGATGGATGGATGGACAGTTGGACGGACGGACGGATGGATGGATGGATGGATGGATGTTGGGAGTAGAAGGAAAGACTGAATGGAAAACAAAACAGAGGTGAAAGGAGAGAAGGATTACTGCAGTGTCACCTTTCTCCACACACACACACACACACACACACTGTAATCCGACCTATTTGAGGGGGGCTTCAGAAAAAAAACAAAGGGTGCACGACTCACTGGGAAGTCGCTATCAAGTTCCGTCCTCAAGATGTGTGCGTGTGCAGTCTGTGCACAGAGCTTTAAAGATGTGTGTGTGTGCAGTCTGTGCACAGAGCTTTAAAGATGTGTGTGTGTGCAGTCTGTGCACAGAGCTTTAAAGATGTGTGCGTGTGCAGTCTGTGCACAGAGCTTTAAAGATGTGTGCGTGTGCAGTCTGTGCACAGAGCTTTAAAGATGTGTGTGTGTGTGTGTGTTTGTGTGCAGTCTGTGCACAGAGCTTTAAAGATGTGTGCGTGTGCAGTCTGTGCACAGAGCTTTAAAGATGTGTGTGTGTGTGTTTGTGTGCAGTCTGTGCACAGAGCTTTAAAGATGTGTGTGTGTGTGTGTGTGTGTGTGTGTGTGTGTGTGTGTGTGTGTGTGTGTGTGTGTGTGTGTGTGTGTGTGTGTGTGTGTGTGTGTGTGTGTGTGTGTGTGTGTGTGTGTGTGTGTGTGTGTGTGTGTGTGTGTGTGTGCAGTCTGCACAGAGCTTTAAAGATGTGTGCGTGTGCAGTCTGTGCACAGAGCTTTAAAGATGTGTGTGTGTGTGTGTGTGTGTGTGTTTGTGTGCAGTCTGTGCACAGAGCTTTAAAGATGTGTGTGTGTGTGTGTGTGTGTGTGTGTGTGTGTGTGTGTGTGTGTGTGTGCAGTCTGTGCACAGAGCTTTAAAGATGTGTGTGTGTGCAGTCTGCACAGAGCTTTAAAGATGTGTGTGTGTGCAGTCTGTGCACAGAGCTTTAAAGATGTGTGTGTGTGTGTGTGTGTGTGTGTGTGTGTGTGTGTGTGTGTGTGTGTGTGTGTGTGCAGTCTGTGCACAGAGCTTTAAAGATGTGTGTGTGTGCAGTCTGCACAGAGCTTTAAAGATGTGTGTGTGTGCAGTCTGTGCACAGAGCTTTAAAGGATGCTGCGAGGACCTTCATGACGGAAGCCTGTTGTACACACACTGTCTGAATACATACACACGTACATGCACATGCACACATGCACACAGGAGAGACATCATAAAAGGACAGAAGAGACATTGTGAACTTGTAGATCTTCTTTTGACTTGTTTTGATAGCCTATAGCCTACTGGTAACCTGTTTGATAACCTATAGCCTACTGGTAACCTGTTTGATAACCTATAGCCTACTGGTAACCTGTTTGATAACCTATAGCCTACTGGTAACCTGTTTCCACCACTATGGTGATTCCAGGCAGGAGGAGCAGATGAAGAGCAGTGGTGGGAAAAGGTATAATGTTTTACTTAAGTAAAAGTATCAATACTGCCATGTACTCCGTTACAAGTCCTGTATTCAAAATGTACTCAAGTAAGAGTACAACGGTATCGGCATCAAAATGTACTAAAAGTAAAAGTACTCATGTTGCAGAATGAATCGGCTATTTTCAAATGGCCAAAATGTATATACTCTAGGGCTGAAGTGCATGCAGGGCTAATGTATTTTGTAATAATAATCAAAGTAACTAGTAGTAACTAGTAAAGTTTTCAACTAAATGTAGTGTAGTAAAAGTATACAATATGAGTATGAGATGTAGTGGAGTATAAATTGGAAATTGGTAATACAATAAGTGTGTGTGTGTGTGTGTGTGTGTGTGTGTGTGTGTGTGTGTGTGTGTGTGTGTGTGTGTGTGTGTGTGTGTGTGTGTGTGTGTGTGTGTGTGTGTGTGTTGCGCATGTGCGTGAGAGCTGACATCGTCCAGTTTCATCCTTTTGTACAATGTATTAATTAGAGCACTGCTATCATGAAGCCACACACACGGTGCATGTTTATTCAGGTATATCCTTCCTACGGTTAGATATCAGCACCTTTTCTCTCTTCCAGGAAGAGAGAGAGGATGGAGGGAGGGATGGTGGGTGGAGTAGAAGTGGAAAGGAGGGGTAATAAACCAATGACCTTAGTGTGTGTGTGTGTGTGCGTGCGTGCATGCAATTGACGGGTTGTATTTCACAGCGAGGGGACCGGTCCCCAGAGGGACATGATGAGACTGAACTATGTGTCCCCAGCACTGTGTGTCCTCCCATGGGAGGACACACAGTGCTGAGTGCGGAGGACACACATGGATGGATGGATGGATGCAGATAACAAAACCACAAATGAAAGAATGATGAGCAAAGTAACTGGGGAAGCGAAAGGGAGAGATGCGAGAGAGAAGCGTACATCCACACATTCTTAGTGCGTAACCATGGAAATAATGGTAGAGACATTCATATCTTATACAATGAGAACTCAGTTCAACAACCCTTTCAGTGGAAGTGGAAATGCTCACTAAATAATAATGGAGTCTGTCTCTGCAGCATATAGTGCAGCATCACCATTTGGTTTGAACTTTAGCCACTTTGTAGATTTTAACCACTTCAACTATATTTCGGACATATGAAAATGGCAGATGTACAAGTTGATCTGCTATTTTCAAATTTCTAGAAATGTTTTACATTTGAAAACACTGAAATGCATAATGACTCTGAGTACTTTGCACTTGGTACAGTACTTGGCTACTTGGTTTCTATGTAGTACTTTAAGTACATTTTGATACCAATACTTTTGAAATTTTGAATTCCAGCCATTGTATTATCTCTATTGCAGTAGGATATTTCACTTTCAAAAACACTTTTGGACATTTTATCGCCTCCTCATTTTTTCTCCTAAAAAGTATTGCAAATAAACAAAACGGTAAATGAAAAATCACGGCCTCTCACGTAAGGACAATCAGTCACCAGAAAAAGGGACGGGTGTTTTCGATGAATCTAACCTGGATAAATGTTTGTTTGGAGTTACAATGGGTTTTTGTAGGAAGGAGGACAGCTAAAATGAATATCAAATATCTAATTACTGAATAAAGCAACTTAAAAACTGTCTGGGGTGTTCACATGAGCCTGAGTAGATAAAATGACCGAACCACTTTTTCCACCACTGGCCATGTTGTTCACAATTAGTATAGGACCTGGCTAAGATGCACTTCATTTAGGAGAGAATGTCTCAACTGTTCTTGGCTAATATGACCCCCACGAACAACTCCAAATGTTCAGAATACTCATGTTTGGGGAATTCGTGCCCAAGCCAGCATCCCTCCAGGTCATCATAGTGGTCAAATCCAATATGGCCGCCAGTCCGCCTCCTGAAAAGGGTTTGGTCTAGAACTTTTGAACCAGATGAGCTATGAATGCAAACTTGGTGTCTAAGGTGCTATTTACACGAGGATGGTGTTCATAGAAAATGGCAAAGTCCCGTTGCGTTCTCATTTTTTCTTACCCTTTACACGAGAACGCACTTACGTTATGCTAATGTACTATTATGCTATAATGTCGCTAGGTGGCAAGAAGAAGTACAATAAGAAGAACCCCTTCACGCAAGCCTGCACAACACGGCTCCGTCTTTTTGGAAAATCTAGAACTTCCTGTTTGAGAGCTAGCAAATTTAAGACATCCGGTAGCCTCGATACCCAGGCTTTCATTTCGTCTGCGCGAAAGATGAAAGCCTGGAAAAAGCCGTGGGCTGAACCAGTCTAAAAGTGGGAGTCAACCCTTCCGGGTGGGCGTCGCTCTAAATGATGTGACGTAGCGCTGCACTAGGGGGGAGAGGAGGGGCCGGGGGTGACGGACAGATCGATGAGATCCAATCAGGGTGCGCGCATTTCTGAGGCGCGACCCGCCCCTCTAGACCAGAAATGTCTCTGCTTAGGTCAGGCTAGACATCCGGTTGCTTTCAGAATAAAAGTGTCGTTAATTAAATAATGATTACATTACATTATTAGTATTATCATTACATTACAGCTATTGTAAAGACACACATTATGTTTCTGTGAAAAAATAAGTAATTAAATAACACAGAAACATAATGTGTGTCTTATAGCATCATTTAAATGCTTAATTTGTAGTTTTAATGTGCAAATTAAACTTTTTTTCAATACTCTAGACTAGAGGATACTCTTATTTGAAGAGATGGTCTTAAATTTGCTAGCTTATATTTGCCAAAAAACTGTGCCGCGCAAGCGGCGCAACACTGCTCTGGGCTGACACTGACAGGCAAAAGCGCGATGGTATATATTTTTTATATATTTTATATATTTTTATATTTTTTTTTATATATTTTAGGCTACATAAACGCTGCTGCTGCCGCCTATCACAAGGCTTTTTATTTACATCATGGTTTTACATTCACCATCGCTGATGAGCAGCACTTTGTAGGCGAGGAGGGAGGCTTGTTCAGGAACTCCATTATATCATAATTATATGGCTCTGCATCAATGTAATAAACATATGCGCTGTGAGCCAACGTGAGCCATGATGTCATAAGTTTTGCGGATTCACCGTTTTGCCTGTTTACACGGAGAAGGGATAAAACGGCGTTCTCAAAGATTTCCACTCTGGAAGGTGGTTTCACTTTGTTGCGCTTTCACCTCATGAGAACACGGTTCTCGTCTAAACAACCACAGCAAACGGTACTTTATTTTGGTACTTTACTTTCTGACACATGGTGAAGTTGCCAGCCGAGGCGCTCTGGAATGTGAGCGATGCAGCGCTCAACGTTGTCCCGTACCGTTGTGTCAAAGAGTAGAACACTTCACACGTTGGTTTGTTAGCATGAAGTGCTAGTGCAGCTAGCAGACAGGAGCATTGGCAGTACAGTGGAGTTGGATGTGAGAGAGCGGCTCAGGGCGCCCGTTTTTCTACAATCGATCATTGTAGCCAGGCGCACCACAGTAATTATTTGTAGTGGCACTGGTGCTCCCAAATATATTTTTAGGTCGCAAAGATTAAAATTCAGGCGCATTTGCGACAAAATGTTCGCTATTTCTAGCCCTGGGATGAAGGCTGGGCCACCTAGCCAAAAACAAAACCTACGTTTTTTTTTTTACCCCAGGGGTTAACTGGGGACAGGGAGGAACTCCTTATATGGGCAGCACGCTCTATAGTAGGGAGGATTATCACAACAAAACAAAAACAGAAGTGACATTTGAATTAAGTGAAATCACTGAATATAACTTTAACATTGAGCACTCGTTTGCACTTCCGCATTTGACCACCACAATTGGTTGAAAAATGTGTAAGTAGAGCATTCTTCTGGTGCTTCAAAACGCCACTGAGCGACTTCCATTGAAATGAATAGCAGGGGCGGGGCTGTCTCTTAGGTCCTCACTCTATCCTTTTTAACTCTATGGTAAATGAATTGCAGGGGCTGCCCCTGTGGATTCTGAATCTGTTCCAGCGAGTCATTTCTCCTCCTTTCTTTGTTCGTTCAGTGATTGTTTTCTTTTCTGTTGCTGTTGCTTGTCATGGCTGCCAGTTCCCACCTGACATCATGTGTGAGTCCTGCCTGCTCCAGACCATGCTGAATAACTACTAGTTTGCATAACGTCTTCAGACTAGGATTTAAGTCCAAGATGTTCAAGTAGCCACTGTATGTTAAAACATGAATGACACGACCTCAGACCATGCAGCAGCAGATCCAATACTTCTCAGCAGGGCCTTTCCCCTTGGTCTTAACCTTCTTCCAGGAGAAGTTCTGGGTTGAGTTTCCACAGATCATTGAGGGTCTGGCCCTGGTTGTTTTTACCATACCATATGTACAGCTCCCCATTGTAGGCAATGGAGAGTGCATTGCGGGGGTCATATTAGCAGTTGAGATATTCTCTCCTAAATGAAGTGCATACATATCTTAGCCAGGTCCCAAACTAATTCATGCATTTTGGAATTATTGGAGAGTTGAAATTACCCTGGAGGCCAGTGGAGGGTGAGCGATGTTTTTTGTCTTCCTATATATATATATATATATATACAAAATGTGTTTTCCCCACATCCATGTGCAGATGTTTAGGAGGTAAGATCACATTCTGTCGTGCTTTGGATATCGAATGTCGAATAATAAGCTGTCTTCACCGCGAACAAGGCAATTCAGCCGAGTCCCTGCAGAGAGAGAATACCAGGGCTCCACCATGTTTAAGTTTGATCCAAATCAAAGATGAGTGAATGGAATATTAACGAAAAAAAACAACCTGAAAAACATGTTTTACAGCTGTGTTTTTGCCATTTACTGCGATACAAATGAGCACTGGAATCTCGTTGGATCCGACAAACAAACTGATACGCGATACCTTCGTTGAGTCCCACGCAGTTCGCGTGAATGAGTTTACGAGTGTTTCAAGATCAAATTCGCTCAGCTCACGCTTGACGGACGAGGCCCTCCGGGTGTTGAGTGGATCCGTTGGGGTCCCATGTGTACATTCAGACACTGAGGATTTGACTGTATGTGACCACACGGGCCAGAGCCTTGGCCTGCATCTCAGGCACAAACAGCTCTGCGCACCTGACAAACATTTACTACTTAATTATTATATTTTCAACATCCGCTCAGGAAATCAGGGGCGCCACACCACTTTATCCAGGGGTCAGGATATGTTTTCTCTCTCTCTCTCTCTCTCTCTGTCACTCACTCACTCACACGCTCGCTCGCTCACTCACTCACTCACTCACTCACTCGCGCGCACACACACACACACACACACACACACACACACACACACACACACACACACACACACACACACACACGCACCTTTCTGTTTATCAGGAGAGGCCCTGGTACAGGGGTGGGGTACGGTCTTGGTCCCACCCAGCCAAACAAAGCAATAAACCATCCCAGGCCGTTTGATCCTTGAGAGAAGAGGAAGAGGCTCTGTGTGTTTTCCTCTCGCACACGCCGTAGCGTGTTCAGGTGTTTGGATGTTTGTGTCCTTCATGCCAACATGTGGGGACGCCCAACGCCGGCTCATGATGATGAGTTACAGTTCCAAAACAACCAGTAGTCCTGGACAGAGTTGCTGTTGCACAGAAACCTCTTATCTCCATATTCTAAGGTTACTACTTTTGATCATACTACAGTGTCACACAAAAGCATCGAAAGTAGCAGATCCGCAAGCTCGTTTAGAGCTTGTAGAACCTTCCCAAACTGCATTAAAAAAGTGAGAATAGTCTATTTCATATGTTTTACTATATTTGAAATGGTTAACCCATTAAAGTGATATATTTTTGTCGGTCCAAAGAGTGAGCAAATCCCCTCTGTCGGGTGGAAACCTCCTATACTGTATGTCCAAAACGTGTGCGCTTCGAGCTTGTGGATCTGCTACTTTTGATACTTTTGTGTGACGCTGTATCAAATAGGGTGTTAATTTAGGACCAAAATGTTATGTGGAGATGGGAGGCTCCTGCAGGCCGACGCCTACGGAATACAAAAGTAATGCACTTGAGCACAGTACTCCAGTAAATGTACCCGGTCCCTGTGCCGACCACTGTGCGTGGCAGAGAAGCTTATCAGATACAGTACATGTCCAAAACAACACAGCAACAGGTGACATCAGTGGATAACAATGGAAACATGAAATCATTCACTCATTCATACAGAGTGTTCTTTCCTAGTTTGGACGGACCCAACAGGGTGCTCCAAGATCGTTGCTGTCGGGGCAGAAACCTCTTATCTCGGTCTTAACAGTTTTTTAAATATAAATCAACGTCCTATTTGATCATATACTACAGCATCACACAAACGCATCAAAAGCAGCAGATCCAGCAAGCTTGAAACACGCCACAAAGCGGCGTGTTTTAAGCTTGTAGATCTGCGGCTTTTGAATTTGAATCCTGAAAAGTAACCGTTTTGGACATATGAGGTTTCCACCCGACAGAGTCGTTATATAATGTGTACACGCACACACACACACACACACACACACACACACACACACACACACACACACACACGCATGTGCGTGAGCACATTTGTATTACTATAATTGTGAGGACATAAATATTGTAGGACTGCAATTTTAGAAGTGTAATTTTTACCATTTCTTTGCCATTTTTAAACACTAACCCAGAAGCTGGACTGATAGTTATATTTGCACGCCAGTGTTGCATACCGAAAATAGCCCATCTACAAGCTTTCAGCTGCAATAATCATGAATCCAAACCTGACCACTAACACCATGAATCTTTTTTCCTAATTGCAAGCCTGAATGTAAAAAAAATTGAACCATAAAACTGTTTCTCGTCTCTGTTCTTGTTATTCAATCTTCACAATTCTAAATGAACTAAAAGTATCAATACTACAATGTAGAAATACTCTGTTACAGTCCAGAATTCGAAATTTACTGCAGTAAAAGTACAAAGGTATTGGCATCAAAATGTACTTAAAAGTACCAAAAGTAAAAGCTAATGTTTGACAATCTTATCGAGAGCTTGTAGATCTGCTATTTTCAAATGGCTGTAATATAGGGCTGACATGATAATAAATAATCCAAATCTACAAATTGACTACTAACTAAAGTTTTCAAATACCGATAGGCTAATTGTAGTGGAGTAAAACCCCAACGTGCACGCATGCGCGCGCACACACACACACACACACACACACACACACACACACACACACACACACACACACACACACACACACACACAAGCAACCCAGGAGATCAGAGAGAGGGCCTGTCCGTTAGGAAGTGAGTATAATTAAGGAGCAGTACGACACACACACACACACACAGACACACACACACACACACACACTGTACAGTAGAGGACGTCACAAAACACCCTGATTTATGACAAAACACCAAAGGGCACTTGGTTAAATATACAATGACAGGCTCTACTAGCGGATGTTTTGGAGGGACCATGTACCAAAAGAGTGGCACTTCCTTTGATGTGTATCCATTAGCAGCTCATTAATTTATCCATAATATTATTTATCAATGTATATGTATGTCTCGACACAGATGTATTCTGTACTTGTGGATGTGATCTTTGTTGAATTATTCACGTTTCTCTTTTTGAACTGATGATAGCATCCCTGACGGTTCATGGGAGGGGAACGTTTGCTGAAAATAGCTGATATACAATGCGTTTATATATAGTGTGTAGAGCGAAAAACAGGAGATCCCATGGGAATCCGCTCGTCTAATAATAGTATTTATTGTCCTCTCGGGGATATTCATCTTCATGGTATGTTCAGAACAGAAAGAACACACGACCATACAGTAGCACAAAACAACATAACATCAAGACAATATGAAAGTCCACACTATGCACTACAGATGGTGGGAAAAGTAATCACATTTCAAGTAAAAGTATCAATACTGCAATGTGGAAATGCTCTGTAAAACTATCAAATGGTATCGATACTAAGTACCAGAAGTAGTACTCATTATGCATAAAGTCCCATTTCCCGGTTTGCAAATAAAAAATCACACCCGTGTGAAGTGAGTGGCGCTCTTATCATGATTAGGTGGTGATGATGATGATGTTGATGTAAAACAAACTAAATTCTCTTTATTGTTAATGGGATTTAATGTTTGTGTTGGGGACAGGATTACATAAATGTTCCCTTCATTGTCAATAGCGTTTTAACCCTAACCCTAACAAACATTGAACTAAAAACAAACTAATTACAAACAAATTAAACATAATTATAATCTACAACGTACCTTGTAACTTAGTAACTTGTAGTGGAGTACAAATATAATTCCTCCGATATGTAGCGGCTTGGGATTAGAAGTAAAAGTACTGAAAACTGGAAATAGTAAAAGTACCTCAAAATTGTACTGAAGCACAGTAATTAAGTAAATGTAGTTACTTTCCACCACTGGTCTTAACTATCTGATCCCCCTACCAAATGAACCCCCCTGGCCCAAAGGGATGTCGGACACCTCACTGGAGGCCTCATCAACACCTCTGGTTAACCCGAGGAGAGGATTATGTGCATAGGTCAGTATACGTAGCTCTTTTTCGTGCCAAGGACCCCAAATGTATTTGGCTGCAGACCCCCACCTGGCTGCAGACCCCCACCTGAAAAGGTTTTGTGCCAGGGATAAGCTCACAGATTTCACTGACTTTCCCATGAACTTATAAAGCGTATTTCATGGAATAGAAAAAAAAAACTGTATTCTATGCATTTCATTATACACACAAATCCGCAATCCCAAACTGTTAACATATATTTTCTTCTATATTTTATGAACAGAAAAACTAAATGCATATTTATTATCTATTATAAAATCTAGGATCATTTGTACTACAGCTGGACAAACATTTAAACATGCTATACAAATGACTACAGCAATATGCCCCTATAAAAATATGCTTTAAACGAGAGAGAGTTTTTCTTTATGTCAATAAGAGCATATGGGCAGTAATATAATGGTTTTATGGCCGACTATCAAACAGAAAGCAGCTACCGCACAGATAATCATTACTGAGGAAAGCGCCACACTGTGCTGTATACAGTAGCTTTATGACTTCAGTGTGCCATTTACTGTTTTGTTTTTTAATGTTACGAGAAGAGCCAGGTGTTCAATTATGTTTGCCTTACCGACCGAGGCTGCGTATGCCATTATTTGTTTGAGCGATAGACGGCTATAAAGAAGATAAGAGATGGGTTAAGCTGTCAGGGTTTTGAACTCGGTCTCAGCGTTGGTCGACTTTTTCATTTGCTCACATGTTTCTTTATAAAACCCAAGAAAACATTGTTGTGCATCGTCTCAGAGTTCCTTTCTTTGTGTGGTTGTGTGCATCTCTGCACAAAAAATACCCAGATACAGTAAGGGCAGAAACCTTGTATCTTCAATTTTCATCTTTTTGTGTTTTATTTTCCCGTAAATTAACGCCCTACTTGAACATTCTACAACGTCACATAAAAGCATCGAAAGTAGAAGATCTGCAAGCTCCAAAACTGTCGATTTGCGCTGTGCTTTGAGCTTGTAGATCTGAAAAAGAAACAGTTTTGGACATAATGGGGTTTCCACCCGACAGAGATATTTCATTAATTATATTTTATACCTTGTCTTAAGACAGTGTCGCAGGAAATAGGAGTAGGAAATATCGATGATGATAGATCTAAAAGCTGACAACAATGTGACACAATACGTCACACAGCTGTTCCATTGGAAAACATGCAGGTTGTTGTTGATTTTGTTTTCTTCATTTGGTGGGGCGT
This sequence comes from Protomyctophum parallelum, assembly GCF_964188405.1. NCBI lineage: Eukaryota > Metazoa > Chordata > Actinopteri > Myctophiformes > Myctophidae > Protomyctophum > Protomyctophum parallelum. The sequence goes on from NC_139717.1 coordinate 14,394,717, forward strand.
GCATGGGGCCCATGCTTCAAATCTCCTGGACCTGTTTGGGTTGGATTTAAATGTTCAGGCCTGTTGAAGAACTCTAATGATAGCAATTATTTAAAAAAAATGTATATAGAAATAATACAAGTGGTATAACTTGTTGGCACTCAAATATGCATGCGTGTGTTCTTGAGTGTGTGTTATATAAGAACAAGTCCTAGCTAAGAAAACATTAATAGAAAAATGTGCCAACAGGAGGAGAGCGATTGCTTCAATTGATTGAGTAGAAGCATTTCTTATGTCGGGTGTGGGTTAGGGTTGGGTTAAGGTCTGACAGACAGTGCCAAAAAACTGCTTTCAATCTCATTCAGATGTCTTATTAGAACACTGAGAGACAGACGGTGAGAAACCTGCAAGGGAGACGTGTAGGAGAGACCAACATTTTTTCTAAAACGGTGCCAAATTCAAGCTCACGACATTATCAGCCTATAGATCTGCCTTTTTAACATTGAGAATTTAGAAAATGTTTTTTTGCTGATAATGATATACCCAAAATAGGGATGTCAGCTTGAAAGATTTTGATGAATTGCATGTCAGATTTTATCAGGAAATCCAAACTGTCCAAGCTTATCTCCTTCAGGGTTTTACTGTATTTGAAAATATTTTGAACCTTGGCAATGTAGTTTCACGAGGACATGTGGACACTCAACATATTATTTCCTCCCACGTAATACATTTTGTGGACAATTTGTATTTTCTTTGAAACGTATATTGTCTTGTCTCTGTCGGATTGGAAACCATTATGTCCAAAACTATTACTTTTCATGTTTCAAATACACATAGTTTCAAACTTGCCGTTTTAGATCTGTTGCTTCTGCCTGACAGTGACATTATTTAGAAACATATGGTGTGTGCCGGTGTGGTGTTTGTTTGTTTCTCCAGTAAAGTCCACTTCCAGCAGCAGATGTTGGTTTGCCCTCCTCTGGCCCTCTTGATGGCTAGCTCTTCCAAACAGCATTGTCAGATTCAGCGAGCAGCAGGTCTATGAAAACCAGACCAAAGGAAGCGACTAGTTGGCCACATAAGCACTTTAAACCTACAGTATATGCATTGGATATCTGGAAAAATAAATAAAAATGCCTACCTACGCACATGACTATGGGTTTGACACTTGCTATTTTTTATTTTAAAGTACAACTGCAGAAACGGTACATTCATGGTGAACATGTAAACAGACATGGCTCGTGACGTCATGTTGTAGTTCGGTGGTCACCTAACCACCGAAAATCCAGACTATGTATGATAGAATAGGCCTTTAAAGGCCTATTCATAGTCCAGTTTTCAGTGAAGATGGTGGTCACCTCTTCACCTAAACCTGGAGTATGAAATACTGTAGGCCTTAAGCAACACCACTGCACCAAACAAATTAATAACGAGTGTGTTAGATTTTCATAGGTGTGTCCTCCAGAGCTGCGGGCCAATGTGCAAGCATGATAGACGGTATTGTATTGACACATCTCAAATTTAACACACCCATTATTAATTTGATTAGCTGCAGCTGTGGTGCTAACATGTACTGTAAGGTCACTGTGATGCAGCCAACATGTTGCAATTGAGTTTTATTTCAGACGCTTTTTATTTTTATTACTAGTAGTCCGGCAGCCGACCGGCTTCTTTTGTTTAAAGAGGGAAATTTGGTCTTGGTCTTTTATTGGCCTAAAATAATGTCTATATACATACATTCATGTATATAGACATTTTCTTGTGACCCTACCATTAACATCCTATGGCTGGCAAAAATGTCAAATTTACTTTTGCTTTAAGTAGCATGTGACATGTCAAACTAGGGGTTTTTCATGATTCTGAATCCATTCCAAGCATTAATACACTCCTTGGGCTAAAAGCAGCCATAGCCACCCAAATGTGCCCAAAATGTGCTGACCTCATCACATTTTGTCATGATGTCTATGGCCGTTTTTAGCCCAAGGAGTGTATTTTGTGCAAAACTAATGCTAATGGATTCACAGGATGTTAATGGTAGGGTTACAAGAAACCCCTATAAAAAATTGCCCAATACTAACAGCCGGTCAGCAAGTGAATTCATGAATGTATGTATATAGACAATATTTTAGGCCAATAAAAAAGACTACGCTATATACCAACTTTCCGACCCGTCCACCTCGGCTGCCGGACTATAGGTAGAAAAGCCTCGTATGTAGCCCTTTGGACTTCTTGCCTCCTCCTGGCACTTTCCCCTCCTATATTTGTTATGCACTGTTTTTGTATTGTTTAAAACAAATTGTGCTTTAATAAGTCAAATTACATTGTGTATGAAAATGGAAGAGCTTCAAACCACAAAACTCTTACTATCCAGCACGGGTCTTGGCCGGGCTTGCCCTCCTCCTGGCACTTTAAGATTGTTTTGATGTAAAGTAGCTTGTAAATATTGTAGTTGCCGTTTGCAGTTTCTTTGGGCTTGTTTCTAAAGTGTACTTTGCTGATTTAGGCTTGCTTCCTAAATGTTGTTTAAACCAGTGGTTCTCGTGTATAGTGTTTCATGTCAAGGACCCCCAAATGAATCCTTTAAAGTCGGCCATACCTGCACTCTTGACCAAAAAGCCAGTATTAATATGCATTTTTCTGCGGACCATGACCTGAAAATACAAGATAGGGCGGCTGTGGCTCAGGAGGTAGAGCAGGTCGTCCAATGATCCCTGGGTCGGCGGTTCGAATCCCGGCTCCTCCTGTCCACATGTCGAAGTGTCCTTGGGCAAGACACTGAACCCTACATTGCCTCCAATGAGTCGGTCGGTGTGAGCTTGCCACCATTGGTGTGTGAATGTGGGAAGTGAGGACGCTGGCGTCGACTGTTCGCCGCTTCACCTCCCAATGTATGAATGAATGAACCATTGTAAAGCGCTTTGAGCACTTGGAAAAGCGCTATAAAAATGCAATTCATTATAGATATGTGTTGTTAAAATGTTTAAAAAACATTCCACATTCTTCGAAGACATTTTTTTAATGAAAATAGATCGACTTGCTCAAAACGCGTCGCATCGCGATGCGTTGTGAGCATGTAGATCTGCCATTTTCAAGGTAAAAAGTGCTCATGTGGCCTTGGGCAAAACGATCCTGTTTTCATAGACCTGGTTGTTTGTTTCTCTCGCAAAACCCCGGCAACACTGCTCCTGGCCCAGATGATGGGTATCTCATCTCTTCCAAGGAGCAGTTAAAAGTGAGTCTGGGGGCCCCCCGGACCCCAGCTGCTATCATAGCCCCACAGCCCGCAGTCTGCCCAGTGTGAATATTCATTAAGCCTGCTAAGATTATCATTGGCTCCCTGATGTTTGCCTTTGCTGCCTGAGGGGTTCGTGCGAGGCCAAAAACAGAGGGCCCCATGCATTGACACACATGGGGCTTTCCGTTTATTGCTGGCAAACCGAGAAAATGTAATCTGTTTCTTAGGTCACGGATCTTTATGAGATTTATATTGTCGGTGTGTACGCTTGAATCAATGAAGTCGTAAAGTATTGAAACATTAGACAGTGTTATAGCGGATAAGAAATGGCCGGGTTGTAAATTGTTTCACTTCGACAGGGCTGTGAAGCAAGAGAGCTGTGAACCGGTCCAAGGCGTAAATGTTAGGAGCCGTCTTGGAGCAAATCTCCACAATTGAGTCCAATGGTGCTTTGTTTTCTTGGCGTCTATTCAACCGATTACTTTTTCAATTAGTTATTAGTTGTATAATTGAGAAGAACGTTCATTTTAATTATCTTTTTAATGAATCAATTAACCACCTTCGTGCTTTCTCACGTGGCGTGCGAAAAAGAAAATAAAGGGTTATTCATCACTTGCGACTCACGGAAATGGATCCACTGTTTGTTGTTTGGGAAACATTGTCTTAGACGATAGAGAAGAGAAGGTGCCAAGAAGGGCTACAGGGAGAGAAGCGCTTGGAGGGGTGAGCTTCACTTCCGCTCTCGAGCTATAGACCGATGCCCCCCTGCGGTGCATCGGCACAGGGACAGGGGGGGGCTTCAATCTCGGGTGTCTTCAGCCCCCGATGCGGCTAATGAAATTGGGGGCCTCTGACTAGGCAGGAAAAAGGCTCTATTTCGGGGGATGTAGGCAGGGGACCAGATGGTCAAAAGGCTCGCAATTTGCTTTCCTCTGCAAATTAAGTTGGAGGAAATGGAGGCAGCTGCCAGAGAAGCGTGTGGGGATTATAGGGAGAACACTGGAAGGTTGAGATGTGGTGGTGTTGCTTCTTCAAACCATGAAGGATGCTCCATGTTTGGAGAGCGTTTCTATAGGTCAGTGGCACTTATACGACAAAGCAATGATTCTCAACCTTTTATTTTGTTTGATGCATTAGGCCGCATACCCCCTATGGATTGGACCCTCTTTGATTTTAATGAAAAGTAATTACATTCCTGAAGGAGTAATCACATTGAGTCGTGTTCTCGCATGAATCGCATGCTATTCCTTTTGCTTTAACGGCCAATGACCAATTCCTGAATAGTGACTTATAAGGCATTATAGTATAACAGTGACTATAAAGCATTATAAAATAATGATAATGCATTATATTTAGACAAATGAGAATTATATTAAAACTATGACCCATGCGAAAAGAATGTCTGTGAGTGACCAGTAGTTTTTTGTTATAAGCAGATTATAATGCATCATGTTTATAATGCATTATAGACATGGGATGCATAGCAATGTGTGACTGTACACATGTTTATACCCATATTATGCCAGCCAGGAAAATGTTTCTTACAAAGGCTGCATTTCTAAGTGGAATTTGAACTTAAAGGCACATTTTTTACAATACAGTGAGTTGCATTTTGTATAACGTTGTATACACTTTGGATGATGAATGCTTAAAATCACTGGTTCTCACCACTGGGTTGGGGGACCACCAGGAGTCCAAATGGACCTGTAGCTCTTGAGATTGTGCAAAACACTAACCCTTTAGTTCCATTTTGCTCACTCATTTAAATGAACAGTGAATACTTGACTCACTGTGTATACAATTGCATTAAACATGAAGACAGACACTGCACTCTGAAGGATCCATGGATGTCTTTATGCGCCGTCTTTGTGTAATTCATTCTGGCTGTTTAACTGAATGCATAACGAGAGCTATCCTGTTACCACTAGAGTGGTGTCTCTCTCTCTCTCTCTCTCCCCTCTGTGTGTGTGTGTGTGTGTGTGTGTGTGTGTGTGTGTGTGTGTGTGTGTGTGTGTGTGTGTGTCCGTGTGTAGGATAATTTGTGAAATATTCATTCAGAGGAAAATTGAAGAAATGGTTGTTTTTAGAAACATTTTAAAACTTTTTTTTAGAGTTAGGCTTGTACAATTGTGATTAGGGTTAAAGTTGTGCATGATTTGACAAGCTCCAGATAGCTTGTAGATCAGCTATTTTGAGCTTCAGCATAATAGGGTCAAAGATGTCCAAAAACATAACAAAATAATCACTGTTTCTTATGTTGGCCTCACAACTATAGTAAGTACTGAGAGAAAATATTACATAGAATGCATAGAAAACAGGCTTTCTGTATTGTGTGTGTGTGTGTGTGTGTGTGTGTGTGTGTGTGTGTGTGTGTGTGTGTGTGTGTGTGTGTGTGTGTGTGTGTGTGTGTGTGTGTGTGTGTGTGTGTGTGTGTGAGAGAGAGAGTGTGGGGGCGCTCATATTTGCCTTGCGGCGCTGTAGTAGCGGTCGGATCCTTTGGCTGATCAGGTGAGTTTTCAGCCAAAGCAGGCTGAATAATTGAAGAGTCGGTGGGCGAAACTACTCATGTTCCACGGCCGATTCAGATTACCTAGTGTATACAAACACACGCATGCACACTCTCTCTGACACACGCACGCACACACACACACACGCACGCACACACACACACACATGCTCACACACACACGTACGTATATGTTTGTACTACTGTACACCAGTGCAATATTTTAGGGAGATTTTATGAATGGCATTTGTACTCTTGTGTTTGCCTTGCCTATAAAGCTGATGGTCTGCAACTTAGGTCACATGTAGATATTCCACCACTGCTCTGCATCCATCTCTCTCTCTCTCTCTCTCTCTCTCTCTCTCTCTCTCTCTCTCTCTCTCTCTCTCTCTCTCTCTCTCTCTCTCAATTATCTGCCACACAATCAAGCGGGGCCTGAAAACAACTTAATCCCGGGTCTGGCATGTGGCGTGGTGCCGTGTTGTTGTTGTGCTGCCTGCCTGCCTGCCTGCATGGGGTACAATTTCACACTATTGTATCCCCCTCAGGCCTCTACGCATGTTCATCTTTACACCACTGCTGTTATGGAAATGTCCTGCGAGTGAGCGAGCGAGTGAGTGAGTTGGTGGATGGGTGTATTACTTTTTCTATTAACAGATTTTATTTGAATGTTTTGGTAATCTAAAGAGATTAGTATCCTATTTTTTTCTTTTTTTAATACATTGTCGCACAACAGTGTCGGACAAAAATAGCAAAATAAATGTGTGTCAAATCAGAAACAGGATTGTGTCCTAGACACAGGAGTGACGGGACATAATCTAAATGTCTCGATATAAAGAAGTAGGGAGACCAATTACAACCGCCCCAAATGTATGTTGTATTGTATCAACATATCTACCATACAGATTGGACAAAATGCCATTTTAAAAATATTACATAGAATACATCTTAAAAAACATGACTGGCTGGCTGCCTGACTGACTATACTTACATAATGGCGGTGTACACAGTAAACATGCACAGTTTAGATAAGAAGTGTTTTGGCTGTCACTGTGTTTTATTTACTGTTCCAGTAGCTTTGCTTGTTCATTGTAATTTGATTTAATTATCATTTACACCTGGCATTGTGTCAACACAACTGTTCCATGACCATATACAAAACACACCAAAACCGCTGATAAAGCATTTTCTGATACCAGATAATTATGTTGTTACACTAAACTTGTTCAACCACAGTGCCAACAAACATGACCCGTTTTCAAAAAGCATGTCATTGGAGACAAAACAGATAATAACAAATGCATAGGGAATTGACTGCACCTGTATTGTATTGTAGTGTAGTGTAGTGTACTGTATTGTCTGTCTTTTTTTTTAACCTTTTTCCTTTATTGTCAGTTGTTGCTGATGTGTACAGCATGTGATCAGCCTTCATTCTGTGTAAACCTACTTGCCAATGAAGCCTAATTCATAATCAGTCACGTGAGAGTGTGGCTCACCAAATAAACAACTGAACTGCGAGCTAACAAACACGGTTAAAGTTATTTTTGACGAGCAACGTACACTGTCATGGGATTGGAGCCCCAATCTGAGCCCGACGTGGCGGTTGTGGGGTCACTGGGGTGATGCCGTGCTTCCTGCTGTGTCATTCTGGGCTGTGACACCTGAGTGATGCCACCGGGTCACCCGATCGGGCCTGGCATGGCCCACATGGGACCTGTTCTTGGATGTTGGTACATGGGTAAAGTGACAACCGTCTGGCTGCTTTCACATGGCGTCACCCTGACGTCTCCCCCACACCGATAACAAGAAGAAGGTGCACTATATGTCACATTGTAGATCTAAAGATATGGCTAATATATATTTGGAAGTATATATTTTTTATGTATAAACACAACCATTTTAAACATATTAAAACTTGCATGACTTATTTTAATTAATACATTTAAATGTTATCAAATCTGTATGGCAGAGTATGTTAATACAATGTATCTGATACAATCTGTATAGAGTATGTAATTAACTTAACTAATTAACTTCTGCAATAGAACCCCCTTTCATGACGACGCCAGGCCCAGGAAATGAAACTGAATGCATTTTTCCCATAGACGTTTTTAAATGTATTTATTTAAAGACCTTTTAAGCGTCGTACAAAGCCAACTCGAGTCGTGACAAATCATGACACCAAACACAATATTTTGGACCAAACAAATAATTACAAAGAAAAAAAACAACAAAAAAGTGTTGTAACCTGCCATTTTTTTCTACTTTCTAATTCTTTGTTTGGCCCAAAACATTGTGTTTATTGTCATGAAGAGTTGGCTTTGTCCGCGGCGTAAACGTCTTTAAATACTTTCTGAAAAGTCTATGAGGAAAATTAACAGGGATTTATTTTCAGGAGGAGGCGGGACTGCAACGCTCTATTGGGTGGTTGTATGTCTCCATGCTCTTCTATTGAGACATTCAGATAGTGTCAAAGGTCATGTCTCACCTATAGACACATGATCTGACACAATGTCTGACACCTGATGATCCAGATTAAATGTGTCCAATTAGCAAGCAGGCAGGCCATATAGCTCAATGGTAAAACATGTCAGCACCGGCTTCAAATCCAGGGTACAAGAGCTAAGTTACAAAGTGCAGCATTAACCATCTCTAACCCTAACACAACAAATTCAACCTAATAGCTACTGTAAACTGTGGAGTGGAATTCTATAACATGATCCCATGGGCAGAAACTCAGCACAGCAGTTAAAGAGCAGATACAGAGTAAGAGAAGTACTGTAACATAATGCAAGGGTAGCGACACAAAACTAAGAGTCAACAAAAAAAACTAAATAATACCCACCAACAATGAATGATATTATACAACAGTGGTGGTGCTCAAGGTGGCGTCCGGGCCCGGAACATTAGCCAGAAAAAATTGCCGTACTTGGGAACAATGCAAGTTGGGAACAATGAAAATGGGCAATGCATACCCCACTGCAGTATGCAATACCCGTTCTATCTGTTGTCATACAGTAGCACTCGTTTACATCGTCCATCTGTCTGTGTCCCTTTTGTGCCCCTTGTAATGCATGGAGAATGTTGTTTGAAGAAGTGTGGGTAATTTGTCAGTGTAAACTGATTCAATCAATTGGCTCAGGCAGAGCCTGGAAATTGGACAGGTGTGGGGTCTTAGGCTCATTAGGTCCACTGACAGAGCCTGACCAGAGCCTGTTCTGGCGGTTCTGGACAAGTGTATCTGACCGACTCCAGGCCGGGCACTGCACTCCCTGTGGTGGTGTGGAACACGCGTGTCGACTTTGAAGTCGGTGGGCCGTACGGTTCTCGAGTTATGTGGATTACAGACATATATACGTACTGTACACACGTACTGTACGTACTCCAAAGACTTGGTGCATTTATTGTAAGAAGATGTATGGGAACTTGTCTGTCCCTTATGATCGGTTCAATAAGGGACGGTTGACAACCTTAACGGTAATGTAGGCCTACAGGGGTTTACTCCAGAGATATTGGGCTATTGACCGAGCAGAGCGACCATCCTTTGTCTCGTAATAAATCATCATTGTAAATTCTATTGCACTCCACCGGGAGTAGTGGAATAATTATGTTGTTTCCTCTCCTGCTCAGTTGCAACACTCTGTCCTCATGGAAGGGTGTGTGAGGGTTTGGCCATGATAGCATCCAGCTTCCTCGCTGTTTTCACTTACACCACCTCCTCCACCCTTTCCGGTGAGGATTATTAATTTTGTCTGTGGTTTTTTTTATGAATGAAAATTATTAACAAGAGCTTGTGACTAAATAACTACATTGGATCGTTTGGAACACTGGCTATTTTGTCAATTTCCTGAAAAGTTTTTTTTTCCCCACCCGAAAGCTGCGGAAGCCAAAATCGTGATTGACATGGACACAACGGAGAGAAAGTATACGCTAGTAATTTCCCACGAATGACTTCCAAAACTGACTGGGAGGAGAAATTTCTTTATAGGTTTCCCATAAACGGCTAATGCCGCCACATGAAATTTCTCACCATAGATCTCTCACCCAACATTGATTCTGAACCAGCCTGATCAGACCATGTCCCCGGCGCTGCCCCCACATCAAGCAATTACACCAAAAATTATATATATAATTCCATAATAATATTAGTCCAGAATTAAAAATGTACTTGAGTAAACAAAAAGTATTGGCATCAAAATGTACTAGCTAAAGTACACATTATGCAGCCTCAGCCGGGAGGCGAACCCGGGTTCCCCATTCCACAGGCACAGTACGTTACCAGTCGACTAAAGAGCCATGGCCCAATAGGCGAGTAGTAACGCAGCACCGTAGCCTATAGCCTACAATTATGCAGATCGTCCTATTTCAAGTTTTCAAATGTAGGCCTATAAAACTAGAATTGTTGTGCGCCTACTCCAGTCTAGGGGGGAAATAATAATAATAATAATAAAAGATAAATAATAAAATAATAAATACAAGACAAATAAATGGCTTCCCATCATGCACCTTTAACCCAACATGCACTGCAGCCGTGTCACGTGATCGGCTAATGTCGTTGCCTTCCGGAGCGGTCCGCTGTGTTTGACTGCAGAGGCGAAACGGGACAAAGACTATAGTATTAACCCATTTAGGCCTGACCTCGAAATTAAAAACAAATATTTTAAATCCTCCAGTTTTCTGAAATAAATATTTTCACGATAAAAAAAAAAAAAAGCAGACCCACAAGCTCGTAGCGCGCCACTCGGTGGCGCGCTACAAGCTTGTAGATCTGCTATTTTTCAATAGCTAAATTATAACATAATGTTTAAAACACCAAAAGGGGTTAATATGGCAGAAATGGTAGGGAACGATGTCAATGACACTCAATAGCGCAACACTGAAGTGTGTTATGGATGTGGTGCCTACTGTCGTTTGATAATTACAGATGTAATGGACGAAAACATAGCAATGGACAGTAGGGACAGTGGTAATGGTTGCGCTATAGCCTATAACCCACCCCACTTCCGCCAATTTCCCCTTGTAAAATAAGATGTTTACAAATCTTTTGGAAATCGGCTATTTTCAAATGGCCAAAATATTTATAGGGCTCAAATCATTATTTTGTAATAATAATCAAAACCTACAGAGTAGTAAAGTTTTTAAATAATTAATAATTAAGTCTTTGAGTATAGTATGTATAGTGGAGTAGAAGTAAAAAGTATTGAAAATGTTAAACACTTCAGTGAAGTAAAAATCCCTCAAAAGTGTATAGTACAATACTAAATTGTAAATGTACTTCCATATACTGTATTTTCTTTACACCACTGGACAAAAACACTACTAAGCCTTTATTGGCAGATCTTCTGCACCATCTTGTTGCCAGTGTTGCCATGTCCACTTATTATAAGCGACCTTGCGCTTGTTTTTCTGTAAAGTCCCTTGCAAATATTTGTAGTTGTGGTTTTTGGGGCTTTTTTACAGTGTGTGCAGTTGCTTAATTTGACTAATTAATTGATTCCTAATACCATTTAAACCAGTGACTCTCAAATATTTGTAGTTGTGGTTTTTGGGCTTTTTTACAGTGTGTGCAGTTGCTTAATTGGACTAATTAATTGCTTCCTAATACCATTTAAACCAGTGACTCTCAAATATTTTTATGCATATTTATCCACGGTGCCCAGTACAAGATTTGTGGTGTTGAAATGTTTAAAAAACATTCCACTTTTTTATATTTTTGCCAAGATTTCTTTTGAAAATAGCAGATCTACCAGATCACAACGCGTCGCAAAACAACTATACAAGTTGCTTCTTTTGGTGCTTGTTTTTTTTCATAGACCTGGTTGCTTGTTGTTCTCACAAACTCTGTCGACGTATGTGCTTGTTGCCACAGCCACAGTGTTGAAGTGTTTGAAGCTGACTGTTCAGGTTCACACCTTGAGGGCCTTTCAAACGTGCAGCGATATAACGCGTCTATAGTTCATTTTCAATGAGACCTGGGAGCACTGGGGAGCAGTCGCGGTGCGACAACGCAAGCGTATTTAGGTGAGCGCAGTCCTGCGAATTTGTTGCGCGCATGCTCATTTTGTGCACACACCCGTGACTCACCAAAGCTGAATTTGTTGCGCGCATGCTCATTTCGTGCACACACCCGTGACTCACCAAAGCTGGATACTGTTTAGCTTTTTTTGTTCGCTTGCAGCCTTGCGCTGTTGCGCCCCTCATGAGCAGACCTGGAGGAGAGCTGTCGTTGATCCAGGCAACCACGCCTACGTTCCTCGCTTCCCGTTTGAAAGGCCCTTTATTCTGTTCAGCTTCAGTGCATGTGAGGACGCAGCTCACGTGACTGGTGCTAAAATGGACTGAAACTGATTAAACTCCCTCAAAGAGATGGAACAATACAGGACTTTTTTTTTTGACAGACAACGACTGGATAGGAAAGTACTGTACACTTCAGATTTGTCTCAACGTAACTTCATATAATTGGGCCTCACACAGTGTACAAATAAAATGTAACCAAAAGGACCCATATGGTTCCACCAAGACTGTCAGGTCTGGACAGATTTAGATATAGTTGATGTCGGGAGGAAACCACCTAACTCCATATTTGAGGTTTTTTATGTTTTTTGCATGAATTAGTGCATGCTATTGAACACCCTTTACATCTGTGTGTTGTTTCGAAATTATTGAACCAATGAAAAGTAGTAAAAATCACTTCGGACAACCTCTTAACTCCATTGGACCCTCAAACTGTCTGCTAAAGCAACTAACTCCACCACAGTGACACCACAGTCACAAAACCAACTTGATGAGGCAGTATTGCTATGTTTAAAAAAAAAAAAACTTAATTTCTTCCTGACAGCAGAGATATATTGTGTATGTATGCATATTGATGAGCTCCACAAACAATATTCATCATCATGTTCTTCATCATCTAAGTGGAAGAACTTGGTAAACTCTCTCTCTCTCTTTTTGCCATAATCTGAAGACTCTGTATAGAATAGACCCTTGCCACCTTTTCTTTTGATTGATGTTATATCGGGGGTGGATGCCGAATGAGGCGTTATACGTAGGCTACTGTACATGCATCAGTCTGACATCATGTGTGGCAGGTTAAGACTCACACGTGGCTCCCCACATGCGTGGCTGGTTAAGGCACATGCATGGCAAGTTAAGACACTTGTGGCAGGTTAAGACTCACCTGTGGCTTCCGCGTGCGGTTAGGGTTTGGGGTAGGGTGTCGGTCGGACTTTATGCGTGTCGGATTGTTAGTATGTTGGACCAAACATATGCATCCGATGCCATAAAGCTGTCAGCTACTAGCTCTCCAAGCGTCTGCTGGGTGTGATAGATTGTACGTGATGTATTCCCACAAAAAGCGCATGCTTAAGCCGCCGTAATCCCTCTCATTACGGGTATCCTGTTGCTAGCGGAGGGCGGTTGATTTCCTAAAATGCGGCGCGCGGAGAAAGAGATTAGTTTGGATGACTCACAAAGTAAAAAACAAATTATTAAATGTGTGAATGGTTTTATATGGAAACATTTTATAATGGTTTGTCTCTGTCGGGTGGAAACCTGATCATGTCTAAAACTGTTACTTTCCAGGATTCAAATTCAAAAAGGGCAAAAGCAGCTGATCTACAAAAGCTCAAAACGCGTTTTGAACTTGTGGATGTGCTGCTTTTTGTGTGACGCTGTAGGTATTAATTTACGAAATCAAGCATTCATTTACGAAAAAAACACAAAGTTATAATATGGAAATAAGAGGTTTCTGTCATGTTTGGTAAGGTTAAGTGTGCCAAATGAATTCCCTTGCGTTGTTTTCTCCGTCTTATCTCCCTGGCGGGCAGCCCTTATCAGCTGCCTTTGTGTCTTCATCAGCTGGGAAAAGCTCAGTCGGCGCGTTGCGTCTATTTTGGCTTTCTCCTCGTGTCTCTCCGTGTCTTCCTGTCCCTGTCCTGTCCGTCCAAACCCTGTCCTTGTAAATTTGAGCCGACATGAGAGTGGAACTTCGGACCCTTGTTTTCCAGGGATAGATCATCGTGTCGATAAGTCAGACAGCGTACAAGAAACAGACGATGTAAATCCCGAAAGGTTTCTAATGGGGCGGAAAGCTTTAGTGTTATCTATGTTGGTTTCCTTTTCTATGGTTTCTTTTCCTATTTGTTACAGTCTGGCAATAACCTTGTATCTCCGCCTCTCGACTTTTTTATGTTTCTTTCTTCACAAGTGATGAATGCCCACTCTTGCACAAACGTCTCCCCAAAGTAGCCGATATACAAGCACACGCCGCACGCATGTTGGGAGCTTACACGTAGATTTGCTATTTTTTAAACATTTGAAAATGTTGAAGGCAAAGTTAAAAGTATTAACACAAAACCAAATAAAGACTTAGAATAATAACGGCATTGGATCCTTTTGAAAACCCATTTCCTATAAAGTAACATTTATTTTGGACATACAAGGTCTCCACCCGACAGCGGCGTGTTCCAACATCATGATTGACACACGGACACAACAGAGAGAAAGTCCACGTTAGTAATTAATTTCCCACTAATGACTTCCGAAACGCCTGGCGGATTAAACTGTCAGTGAGGAGAAATGCAATGAGTGTGCGGCCGTTCTTTTACTAGGTTTCCCATAATACGGAATGCCACAACGTGAAGTTTCTCACCATCTTCCTCGCGCGTGGTTTCTGGTGACACTTTCACAGATGCTACGAGGGAGGGAGCACATGCTGTTAATTCCCATGGTCTATGTCAGGGGTTTTCAACTGGTTTTGATCCAGGGACCACCATTCTGACTAGCAGCAGCCTGGGGACCACCATGTTGTGTCGGGTGGGTCCATCGTAGATCTACGATGGACCCACCCGACACAATAGTGGTGGGGCATTCATGCACCATGGGTTAAGATTGTTTTTGTTTTCTTCTTACTTGTTACTCACTAATCACACTATCACAGGCTACATTCATGAGCTGGACAGTAGGTTTGTTTCTGACAACCCCCCCCCCCCCCCCCCCCCCCCACACACACACACACACACACACACACACACACACACACACACACACACACAGAAACAGGATATATATTTTTATCTTATTCTATTTTAATAATCTTCTCTTTATTTTAACCAACCTACAACCTGCACTACATTTTACTAGGGCCTTATACAGTACCTTTCTAACATACAGAGGGAACTGTTCATTGTGTACCGTCACTTTAAAAGCGTAATGTATACATCATCGTACGACGGCGTCACGCACCAAAAATAGCCAATCTACAAGCTCACACCGGGGCTCCACCGGGCGCGATGCGCCTCCGTCATGTGCGTCAAAAAACGAACCGGCCAACCGGGGCAATTTTAATGCAGTCACGCAACGCAACACAAGCCCGCACCTTGTTGCATCGCGTTGTGAGCTTGTAGCTCTGCCTTTTCGGCAACGATAGACTGAGAAGTTGCACATTGAATAGTGAATACGTCACGTATTATGTGAGACTATTCAATCGATCCGCGGCAGATATTATAACTCTATGGCAGGGAGATTTGACTTTCCCGAACGTATTATTATGAATTGAATGAATAATTTATGGAAACGTGCATAGTGAGATGGGCAGAGAATGGAAAAAGTATGTTTAGAAGATTTTGATAAATTTAGATTTAGATCTTAAACACAAATCTCGTCTTCTGGGGGTCCCTGGCACAAGACCAGATGGGGGACCGTGGCCACGTACGAACTGTATTCATTTGGGGGTCTTTGACGTGAACATGTTTGAGAACCACAGGAGTACACCCGTTGCGTGCTTTACCTCGCTCATTCCATTGGGGTCAGTGCGGTGCAGTTCAAATTATAGATAATAAGTGGCGCAATTATGGTGACCAAGTGGCTTCACGTGACGCCCATCGACGGCGTCTACCCTGTCTGTCAGGGCCTTACTTAAGGTCACGTTAAACATCGTCGCCACTGTCGGGTGGAAACTTCACGTGTCCAATACACGTAAAAAATGGCACAATCTGCTACTTTTGATGCTTTTGTGTGACGCTGCAGTATGATTGAGTACTCCGTCAGTAGGCCGTTCATTTACGAAAAAAAAAATCTATATGCCGGCCCGGGCGGCTGGCATATAGCCGTCTGGCCACCTCGGCTGGTAATCCATGCAGTCTGGCGGTGTGCCACGGTTTCGACTCACGATCCCGACAGCCTTTACTGTGTGTCTCTCCCCCATCTCTCTCCCCATTTACTGTCAGCCTACTGTATACCTTTCCCTCTATACAAAATAAAATATAGGCGAAAGCCACAAAACAAAAAAAACGTGCAAAGTTCAAATATGGAGATACAGTAAGCAGGTTAGTGACGTTATGTGAGCAGATCTGTGTGTCAGATAAGAGGGCATATAGTGAGGTGGTACTGTACCAGCGCTGGAAAGTAACTAGGTACATTTACGTAAGTACTGTAAAATAATGTTGAGGTATTTGTACTACTGAGGTATTTTCAATTTCCAATACTTTAGTTACCGGTAGTTACTTTGTAGATTTCAGCCCTACATACATTTCGGGCATTTGAAAATTGCCGAAAACTTGAAATGAGACATTCTGCGTAATGAGTATACTTCTGGTATACTTTAACTACATTTTGATGCCAATACTCTTGCCTCAAGTACATTTAGAATTTTTGAATTGTAACAGAGTTCTTTTTCTATATTGCAGTATTGATACTTTTACTTAAGTAAAACATGCTAGTTCTTTTTCCACCACTGATGGCAACACCACAGAGGGCATAGGGAGGTATAGCTATTCATGTGGTACATCATGGGAACTAACCAGAGAGGTGATGTCCGCCGTGTGAAGTCATGACTTCCTGGCTGGCGTAACGTTTCTTGGTCATGGTGACAGCATCGACAACAGGAAGTCGACCTGACCAACAGTCTCATTCCCCCCCAATACTCTGTTTCCTCTGAGTCAGACCCTTTGAACTGGGAGAGCAGGGCACACTCTCACACACACACACACACACACACATGCACGTGCACGTATAAACCTTTCCACCGTCACACCCTTCGAGAGGTGTGTTTGGATGAAGGCGCACGTTATTTACTGTATGTGATGACTGCCTTCCTCCCTCTCACACACAGGCGTGCGTGTGTGCGTGCGTGTGCACACACACTCTCACACATCTCTCTCTCTCGTGCTCTCTCTCATGCTCTCTTGCGCTCTCTCTCTCGCTCTCTCTCGTTTGTGTTCGCACTTCTTTGACCCTTCTACACAGTACACACACATGGACAACACTGTAACTCTGTAGAGTAGACACAGGCTTGCACGCACGCACGCACGCACTCACACGCGCAAACTCAAGGATGCAGACAAATGCATGTACAACATATACACACGTTCTCTCTTTCATGTATACAGGCCTAACAGATACTCTCCCTCTCTCTCTGAGATGGACATACAAACGCACGCCACACAACGCCACACACGCACACGCACATGCCGAGGTTAAAAGCAGCAGTGTACAGTTCATCAGTAAAACACATGTGGCATCATCAAAGCGGGAGGAAACTCAGATGCACTCAGTCACAGAGCAGAGCGCCACAAACAAACCCGTCAGATCCCAGGCTAACAACACCAGCGCCGCGCGCTACACAGGCTAATGTGGAACGGAACCCACCCAGGACCCTGGGTGTTTTTGACCGAGGGGACATGACACACACACACACACACAGCACGCCAGGCACCGGTGGGGCTGCGGGGTGAGGCACTAATGGCAGGGACCACCAGAGGCCTACGTGACGCTAGCCAGGACAGGCCAGACAGCCCGATGACTGATGCACTGTGTGTGTGTGTGTGTGTGTGTGTGTGTGTGTGTGTGTGTGTGTGTGTGTGTGTGTGTGTGTGTGTGTGTGTGTGTGTGTGTGTGTGTGTGTGTGTGTGTGTGTGTGTGTGTGTGTGTGTTGGGGGTCATTAAGGATTCTAGGAGCCGGCGGGCTGTAATCATAGAATAACACGGGCGTCTTTTATCTGTGTGCTTTTTCGGCTCACGTCCGTCTCTCGTCTCGTCGTGAGAATAACCTAAAAAAAAAGAATAATTTGTAATCCAACAACGCCGGGCGGAGTCTGATGGCGCTTCGGGGTGGGGGCGGGGTCTTGGGGGACCAGTGAAAAGTCTCTTAAGCCTCAGTTATGCTTAAGTTGCATGCTGGTGTCGTGACCAATATGAATAGCAGATCTACAAGCATACGTGACGTGTTGCGAGCTTGAAGATCTGCTATTTACGGCACGCAAGGCACCAGCATGCGAGTGTGAGCATGAATTAGGCTTCAGGCTGCCAGGAAGAGCCATCTGCAAGCCATCCCGCTCCCAAACCACTGTCAGCAGGGGGGAAAAGCCAAAAGCGTGTTGAAAAGCGAGTGTGGAGGATTCATCGGATTAGGTTTTTTTTAAAGGAGGGGTTCTCTTTGCTGCCGTCATTAGGAGAACACAACGTCAAGTACTATTCGCATCCTACTAAACTCCTCCATTTATCACTTACACGTTGGGCAAAGAGCAGGTTGTTGCCGTTGCGAGCCTTGTATCTCCATATTTCAAAGTGTTATGTTTGAGAGGGAGCCGACAGTGTATCCTCTTTGTGTAGCTCATTTCCCCCGGCCACAAAGCATGTGGACGTTGGCCGGTGTCTCTTCCAAACTACCGCTGGTTCCTTGGCTTCACTGCCGACAGAATGAACTTGAAGCTGGGCTGAATGAATGAGGAAACGCAGCGGAACGACAAACTGATTTTGGGATGTCACATCTCGATGGCATCATACCCTGCACTTTAGGACGCTAACCGTCCCCCGTGAACCTCTGAATGACATGATGTCGTAGTGTAAAAACCGTCTTTATTTCGGCATTACAAGTGGAGTATGCGGCGACCTTTAGTGTGTTTCGTTTATTCTGCACCTCACATATATACTTTGACAAGCCTCCAGCTGAACACCACTGTACCGTTGCAGAGGAAATGCTGTCTGTAAAAAGACTGCCCTCTCCAGACCATGAAGGCATGACCATGAAAAGTAGCAGATCTACTTGGCGCAGAGCTTCAAGCTTGTGGATCTGCTTCTTGCTGCTACTTTTGCCTTTTGTTCTGAAAAGTCCTGAAAAGTATAGCAGTTTCCACTGTGGTTACTTTCCACCCAACATTTATCCGGTGAGCAAGCAGGCAGGCTCTGTTAGCTCAATGGTAAAAATGTCAGTCAGCACTTTAACACAGGAAATCAGGTTCAAGGCCCGGGTAGGAGAGGATTGTCTGCCTGCGCTGCATGGTTCAGGTATATCAGTGAATAAAGTTAACAGTGTTGCAGAATAGGCATCACTAATTGCCTGCCAATCAAAACATACACCCAGAGATCCAATGCACTGATTGGTCCCCAGTATATGGACCCACCCACACAGGGGATGATGATGCTCATTCACATAATTTCCTTTGACGTTCTCATTCCTGAATGGTGAGGAGACGCAGCAGCGCGGATCTTAAAGTGATTAAATTGACCCAGAGAGAGAGAGAAAGAGAGAGAGAGGAGGGGGGGCATTAGTTAAAGAAACAAAGGTGGTGGGGGGACTGGGCTTATCGTGAGCCGGGGACTGGGATAATTCACAGTGAATTAGGCGAGTCGTGCGTGCTGAAATAATCAGCCTCTTGTTTATTTGTCCAGGCCCTGCATGGCACAAGCCTCTATCTGCCCCCTCCCCTCCCTCCTCTCTGCCTTGTGGTTCCCCAAACCCCACCCTGCCTGCCTGCTTGTAGTGGTGGCAGTACTCAGAGGGTTTACTTAATTTTAAGTAAAACTAGTCCTGCATGCAAAATGTTACTTGGGGGAGAAAAAACATTTTGGGCATCAAAATACACGTTGACCTTGTGGATCTGCTACTATTTGTACGGTGCTGTTATGATCACGTAGGGCTTTAATTTAGAGTAAGTAAGTAAGTCAGAGAGGCTTATTGTCGGTATCAGCCAGGGTCCCTATTTCAATGCGCTTGGCCTGACCTCTCTAGGAGATGGGTTGCGGAGGTGGAGTGCAACACAGGTCTACTCTACACCTGTGTGTATTGAAATAGAAGTATAAAGGCTAAAGGGAAAGTACCTCAAAATTGTACTTTGGTGCCGTATACTTGAGTAAATGTACCGTGTTAACTGCATGTACACCACTTCAGAGTGTGTCTGGGTGTAGAGCAAAGCAACCATCCCTGGGTTGTACCATGAAACCAAGGACAGAGGGTCACTCTGGAACCTGTTCTGCAGAGCGCGCGTGGGTCTTGTTTTATGTAAGCGCAGAGGAGCGCTGCTCAGTCGGCAGTATGCAGAGGATGACCCCATGAGAGCAGAGGAAAGCCAGAGCCGTGTTTTAATTGCAGGAGAACACCTCACCAAGAGAGAGAGTTTTCATTTTTATTTTGTTTGGACTTTCATGTGTTCAGTGTAGCTAGTTTAGTTTTGCGGGTTTGCTAGTTTAGTTTTTACTCTGTAAAAGGGCTTTGTTTTAGTTTAGTTCCTATTCATTTTAGTGTTAGACTTAGTTGTGTAGTTTCTTTCTGTTTTAGCTTGTAAACGCACAATACACAAACACACATTCGTTTTGATTTTGATTTTATTATTCAATTACATTTCCTTAGTCTTAGTCACCTACAATAACCCTGTGCCCCCCCCCCCCGCCACACACACACACCACACCACACACACACCACACCACACACACACAGAGAAAGAGCCATCACTTGGCCTTGACATGACAGGCAAGACAACGCTGTGAGTGAAACCTGGTCATTGTGAGTGAAACCTCGTTATTGTCCAGGATGCTGGAGTGACAGTCTATAAACACCACGCGAACACATCCATTAGCAGCTCAGCGATCGGCCCGCCAAGGTCGGTAATATCGCAGGGGGACAAGCTCCGAGCTCTGACAACGCGCCCGACACCTTGCGTGGAACAGACGGGGGTCAGTTTGGGATGTTTTTCCTCTCCTCGCTCACACACTGACCGTAATAATCATCAACCGGCCGCTGGGGACTTATTCCACGCCACGCGTGATCGCCCTGCGTCCATGTGAAAAGGACCGTGAAATTGAACACAGCGTGCCTCGTTAATTTGTACGTGTGCCAAAGTGGTTTGCACTCGCCATGCCTTAAATTCAAGCAGAACATTAAAACAACACGATTATGCAGCACAATCTGTGCACGGACCGTTCTGGCTAATCACTGTTATCGCCCAGCGGAATACACTCGGCATCTGTTGCCTGCATGTGCAACAGAATGCAGTGGAAAATCTGGAAATGTATTATTTTGTGAGCAATTTGAGGTTAATTTGCTGTATAAAAGGCAACATTTAAACTCTAGATATATTTTAGTTGCAATCTGATAGTACATAGTACATTTGATCCTTCAGTCCTATACATGTATAAGTAATTTGACCACAGAGTGTGAAAATAGACGATCACTATTTGTGAAAGAGTTTGACAACTTCTGACGACACAACGGCAATGCACAAAGTAGGGAACGTGGTTCCACCTTATTGACCCTTGCATCACACTTCTACCTAAAACAACAATATACTCTCAGTTAGCCCCATCCCCCCCCAACCTCACCTTTGACCCCAGGGTAACTCCCCGTGAACTTGCAGCTTGCATGCACACGACTGCTGGCACCCGGCTGGGTCTGCCATTCTGACTCCCATTGTGGGCCAGTCTGTCAGTAAGAGCGGGAGGAACAATGGCTTGACGGAGCTGTGCCACGGCAAACGGCTCCCCTGTGGATCCAAACACAACAGTTCCACGCCGCGGGAAAAAAAGAAAAGCAGCGCTGTGGCGGGCGCGAACACAAGTCGACCCCGGGCCCGGGCGGCACGGGGCGGCACACAAAGCTATTGTTGTGGCCCGATGAATGCTCGCGGCTCTCACACAATGGCTTTAAATCACGTCGTGACGGAAGGACCAGACCGCGTTACAAAGACCATACGTTGAGGGCCGGCTAAAGGGAGTTTTGCCCCCTTCTCTCTCTCTCTCTCTCTCTGTCTCTCTGTGTCCTCAACGTGAACTTGTGCGCTGCTCCCCAGGATACATAAATAAGGGCCCGTGGCCCTCCACGAAGGTCTGGGGGACGCGTGCTGCGCGCTCTTACGTAAACACACACGGTTTCGACATGTTTAAAGTGTGCTCATTAGGGTTTATGTGTCGAGGTACAAAGAAACAACCACCGGCGAGGTGGTGTTTATATTAACGCGCCACGGCCAGTGATGCCCGCTGACAGAAGCCTGTTGGAATGCCACGGAGAGACGCGCGTGTTTACACATTGTCGGCCATGTTGGTGGTTCTGTTTGATGAGCACCCCCCCCGACCCCCCCCGACCCCCCCCCTTTCCACAAATGCACACACACACACACACACACACACACACACACACACACAGCCCCACATCACTACATCTAGTAAGTAAGTAAGTAAGTAAGTAAGTACATTTTATTCATAGAGCACTTTTCAAAACAAAGTTACAAAGTGCTGTACAGTAAAAACAACAATATAAACAATCAAGGCACAAGGCACAAAGGAGCAAACACAACAAAGAGTAAGAGCAGAAACATAAATTGACAACAATGATGGTCAAACTAAAAGTAAAAGTTTACAAGATAAAATGTAACCCAAATAAGTGAGTTTTTAACTTGGACTTGAAACCTTCAACAGACTCTGCACTTTTAATTGATAAGGGTAGGGCGTTCCACAGTGTGGGAGCAACCACTGCAAAGGCCCGGTCCCCCTTGGTTGTTAGTTTTGTCACAGGAATATTCAGGAGGCCTTTGTCAGAGGACCTGAGGGGTCTTACATTTGGTTTTGCCACCAGTAAGTCTGTAATATAAACTGGGGCTAGGCCATGTAGTGCTTTATAGGTTAATAGTGGTGGAAATAGTAGTCACATTTTTTACTTAAGTAAAAGTATCAATATTGCAATGCAGAAATACAGTAACAGTTCGGAATTCAAAACTGACTTGAGTAAAGCTACAAAGGTATGGCATCAAAATGTGCTTAAAGTATACAAAAAGTAGAAAGTACACATGTCTCATTTCACAAGCTCAAAATGTATACAAATCTTAAAATATCTTAAAAATAGCCATCTACAAGCTCGAAATGTGAAGCGTCGCATTCTGCATCTCAAATGGACGAATTATACGTTTTCAAATAATTGAAGTGGCGTAAAAGTGTGATTGAGCAGGACACTGAAACCCTAATTGGTCCTGCTGAGCATATTATGTTGGATTGTTGGTGCCTTTGCATGTTTTGGTGTGTGAATGTATATGTACATTGTCCAGCACTTTGGATAAAGGCTCTAAATTAATGCCAATGATACATACAAAAATCTTTATTAATCTTGATGATCATGATGGCATGATTTTTGACAAGAAACACCATATGTATGAGTGTCCATTCTGAGACACATGTTTACAAATGACATTTTAAACGAGCTAGGAATGTGGTTCAAATCTGATTGTCACTTTCGATGTGGATTAAGGATTTGTAAATGTTAATGTTCATTCCCATCCATCCATCCATCCATCCATCCATCCATCCATCCATCCATCCATCCATCCATCCATCCATCTTCAACCGAGTCGGGTTCCAGCAGCAGCGCTGCAGACTTCCCTTTCTCTTTTCATTCCAATCTAGATAGGCCATATTTGGACATGCAGCAGCCTTTGTGGTGTTTGGATGTGATCTCCTGTGTGGGCAGGTTAGATTCACCACAATACGCAGCAGTTCTTTAGAAGTGCTGATGGAAATGCATGAAGCGAAGCAACACCTCGTGCTAGTTACTTCCAGTACACTTTACACTATATAGCTTGTCATCCATTGTGTATCGTTGCATGATGTGGAAAGCATGCCTAGCCAAGTTTAAGCTGTAGCTCTGTAGCTCTGCTGCCATCAGCCAGACGCTATACCTCTGAGGCAGGACTCAGCATTCAGCATGTTGGGTTCTGATGGTACCGCCCAAGAGAGTTCCACCCAACGACTTATATGCAGCAGTAGTGTGTAGAGTAACTAAGTACTGTACTTACGTACACTTTTGAGGTATCTGTGCTTTTCTTGAGTATCTCCAATTTCCAATACGTCAAATTAAATTCTACTCCACTACATGTCAGAGGCAAATATTGTTTCATATTACTAGTTACTTTGTAGATTTTGATAATTGTTAGTTGTTACAACTTACAACACAGACCCACTTCAGCCCTATATACATTTCGGTCATTTGAAAATAGCCGATCTACAAGCTCACAAATTGGTGCAACGCCCCACATTGTGAGCTTGTAGATCAGCTATTTCCAAAAAAATATTTGAAAACATGAAATGGGACTATTATTCTGCTCAATGAGTACTTCTTCTTTTGGTACTTCGAGTATTTGATGCCAATACTTTTGTACTTTTACTTGTAACAGACTTAGGGGGTACTTTATCCACCACTGTATGATATATTATAATATCTCAATCATTATGAAGGTCCTTGGTGGCAGCTGACCACATAACAGCAACGTCTGACTTGGCCTTGGCTATTGCTCTGCCTGTCACTTCACTGTCCAAACTAAATAAAGCAGAAATGCTTAAAAAACGAATTATCTTTAAATAACAATATACACAATCATGCTTTCCTGCTTCAGCTGCCACACAAAGAGGTGTGTGTGTGTGTGTGTGTGTGTGTGTGTGTGTGTGTGTGTGTGTGTGTGTGTGTGTGTGTGTGTGTGTGTGTGTGTGTGTGTGTGTGTGTGTGTGTGTGTGTGTGTGTGTGTGTGTGTGTGTGTGTGTGTGTGTGTGTGTTGTGCCAACAACAGCGTGTTGTTTCAGTTTGTTTACGGGCTCCAGAAGCAGGTGCAGACGTAGTTGGGGCGCTAACTGCTAACATGTACGCTAACCCTAGTGCACTCACCTGTCAGCACAACGCAGTGTTTTAGCAGCACGACACACACACACACAGACCCATTTGATACCTTTGATATATAGGACCCCAATCTACAATCGGTACAAGTAAGAGAGTGGTTAACCTCTGGCCCAATGGTGGGGTGACTATCACACCATTGTCACACCACTCATCATTACACACACACACACACACACACACGCACTCTCACACTTCGATTTCTTTATTTGAATCCACAAATTACAATTAAATTGACAAGGAAACAAATATAGCGGGGTTGACAGTTCATGTTCACTTGAGGATACACATGGCACCTCCTCCTCCACACAGACAAAAAAACTGCCTATAACAGCCGAAACAGAACAGTATTTGGCAAGTTGTTTGGCTTAGCTTTTTGTCATGCCAGCTATTCTTAAGCCACTCATAGTCAGTTTATGCACATGGCCCAGGCTTCCGAATATCAGTAAGGCAAATCTACAGCGATACACCAGGTTTGTTATACTTCCAATACAAGTAATGGTTGATACTTGGAATGTTTATCTTGGAATGCCTGGTCCATGTACAAATCAAAGACACAGCCACACACACACACACACACACACACACACACACACACACACACACACACACACACACACACACACACACACACACAGCCACAGCCACTCATCATTACACACACACTCACACACACACACACACACACACACACACACACACACACACACACACACACACACACACACACACACACACACACACACACACACACACACACACACACACACACACACACACACACACACACACTCTCTCTCTTTCTCTCTCTCGGTGGGATTATGCTGCTTATTGTTAATCTAACCCTCTCAGCCTGTGTGTGAGAATGAGTAGATTACCTCGCACAAACCCTTAGAGACAAATAGCTCATCACAGTATGTCGATCGCCAGAAAGAATGATCCATATTCATAAGGTATGAAATCTACTGAACTGCAGTAGATCGGCCATAATCGTCATAATGAAAGTTGCAACGTGTCTTGCTTACTTACTGGAATCGGAGTTCAAATTCAAAAGCATAAAATGTAGCAGAACTTCAAGCTCTAATTTGAAATTCAAGCTTGTGGATCTGCTACTTATGATGGTTTAGTGTGACGCTGATCATTGATCTATAGTACAAGTATTGCATTAATTTTACTAAACAAACAGTTAAGTTAAGAGGTTTGTACCCCACAGCAACAATATCCCTCTGTCTTTCCCAGGGTCTGTAACAGGTTACATCTCCACCTACGGAGATCATTCTGTAACAGGTTACATCTCCACCTACGGAGATCATTCTGTAACAGGTTACATCTGCACCTACGGAGATCATTCTGTAACAGGTTACATCTCCACCTACGGAGATCATTATGTAACAGGTTACATCTCCACCTACAGAGATCATTCTGTAACAGGTTACATCTGCACCTACGGAGATCATTCTGTAACAGGTTACATCTGCACCTACGGAGATCATTCTGTAACAGGTTACATCTGCACCTACGGAGATCATTCTGTAACAGGTTACATCTCCACCTACGGAGATCATTCTGTAACAGGTTACATCTCCACCTACGGAGATCATTCTGTAACAGGTTACATCTCCACCTACGGAGATCATTCTGTAACAGGTTACATCTGCACCTACGGAGATCATTCTCAAACTGTGAGTTTGAGTGGTAAAAAGTGCATTTACTTAAGTACAAGTTGCAATACGTTTACTTCACTCCATTACTCACATTACTGGTTACCTTGCAGATTTAGATTATTATTGCAAAACATACATTAACCACTTAAGCACTTTATATACTCCACGGCTATTTGAAAATAGCTCACAAGGCATCGCCTTGTGAGCTTGTAACTCTTCACGCCTTCCTGATCTTTTCTGAAATTGCATGTTTTCCCTGCTGATTAATTTAATTAACATATAACCCCCCCCCCCCCCCCCCTGTTCTGACAATGCACTGACAATCTACTGAATTGCCAATGGCAGGACATGTGAGACGGCACATCTGCAGAGAACGTACCGCAGAGTTTTATACTAAAGATCTTAAAAGCAATTCAATGTCAAATAGCTGTACGTGTGAAGAAAATATGAAATGTGATTCATGCGCCGCGAAATCCCAAGAACGAGAAAGGAGATATGAAGACAGGAATCCACTCCCTGTTTGTCAGCATGTGTTTACCATCAGATCTGTCAAACACATCAAAGTACAAATTAGAAACAGTCGAATATTATGAACCGTTTCTGCGATGAAGACTCTGCAGGCTTCAATCCAGTTGTGAAAAGTACTCTGCATACTACAATTTTGTTGTAATAGCATTTACATTTTTGATACTTCATACCTCTATTCCACTACGCCTCAGAGGCAGTTACTGTATTGTATTTGTCTGTGTATACACTACAATTATTTGAGAACTAGTTAATAGTTACTTTGTGGATTATTTTATTTCAAAACCTATTTTATACTCTATACTCTAAGAGCTGAATTATTGCAACACGTTTTGACATTTGAGTACTCTTTCTTTCTTTTGTAGCCTGCAGCATGTCGATACCAATATTGTTGTACTTTTACCGAAGGCAAATTTTTGATAGTTTTTACTACAGGCCTGTCACTTATAACAGAGTGTTTCTATATTGTAGTAAGGCTACTTTTACTTAAAGGAGCACTATGTAACTTTCCTCTTCTAGCCCGGATTTGTACCCCCTTTCCTCATGCACAAGTGCTGACATTTTTACCATTGAGCTAATAGAGCATGCCTGCTTGCTCAGGGGATAATTTTGACCATCAGATGGTCCGAATTCATGTCAGATCCTGTGTCTCACTACAGACATGAGCTTTGACACAACCTAAGGGCGTGTTCAGAAATACCGCCTATTAGTTTGCACTCGCCTATTAGTTTGCATTGCACAGTGTGCTAGGTGCACTATTTCCAACCGCGCCCCTAAATGTCTGGTTACAAAATACAACCACCCAATTGTATACCTTTTATTAACATATTCACTACCATAGATATTATTCATTTTAAAAAGTGCTGCTTAGTAAAAAAAGAAAATCTGTGTTCTTACACCACTGTCTAAATCAATTTTGATGACAGTTTTTAGAAGATGCTGCTTTTGGGATAGCGCTCAAATGTGAGAAATGCTTGTTGTTTGTCATCGCCTTCATCATTCAACTCGTCACGTTCCCGTGCGGATAACTTCTCTGAGGAGCGTGTGCAGTTCAAGCCCTCTGGCAAGCATTTTAAAGGCTTTCCACGGACACACGGGGTCCTTGGGGGGTTGGGGGGGGGGGGGGGGGGGGTCTCAGGCAAGCGTCTGCCAAGCCTCTGCTCTCCCATGTAGGACTAAATCAGAACAATGTGTAGCTCTGCATGGGTGTGATAACATGGGTTTATTCTGCTGTTCTTTCAGTTGAGAAAGCACACTCATCAAAAAATATATATCTTACATTTCTACAAAAAATATATTTATTTTTTAATGGGAAAATTGCGATTAAAACACAAAGATGGAAAAACAGAGATTTTTTAAATGTGCGAAAATAGCCGATCTACATTCTCCTTTGCATTGCGAGCTTACAGACGGGCTATTTCCGCTAATTGTCATAATGACGAAGTACGTACATAATAAGGCTTATAAGTGATTAAAATGATTCTTTCCCGAAAAACGCATTATGTTAACTTGCAAAATACACAAACCGAAACCCACAATCATCATTATAATCATCATCAATGGATCCCACCCTAAGAGGAAATGACATGATTCTACATACTCGTGAAAAAATACGAAACGGAGACATCACGCCTTCTTTTACTCAATTTCCCCAGTCCGCAATTATATTTCCTATAAGTGCGAGTCCCTCCTGTTGCGTGGGTCTGTCAGCAGGCGTGGCACTGGTCAAAAGGCTCGTTTGCGCCACAATGGCCCGGCCTTATTCGTCAAAACCCAGGCGGTTTATTGGACACAGGTGGAGAGACGTAATGTCACTGCTCCAAACACACGCGCAGCTGGCATACCGACAATCTGTCACAAACTGTTACATCCCGAACCCTAAAAACGACGGCATCTGTTTTCTATTGAACCTCCTCAAAGAACCGTATAGACCACGGTCATGGTTCCATTTGTAAAAGAAACAAGGTGTGGGGGAGAAATTTTCTTAACCACTTAATCCCTATGTATTTTTATAAACTGTACTGTACAAGCCTTATTTGACAATTTTTTACACATTTTGACGCATTTGGCCCCCAAAAAAGGGATGCCGGGACTAATGTGGTTTTCTTTATTAACCCATTTAGACCTGAGGACGATTCTACAAATGTCTTCTAAATCCTGACAGTTTTCTGAAAAACCTCATGTTTCTGTCAGTGGTTCTCAAACATTTTCATGTCAAGGACCCCCAACTAATATATGAAATTGGCCGCCAACCCCCATCTGAAAATATGTAGTTCCAGGGACCGCCCAACCCAGAAGCAAAGATTTCAGTTAAAAACGTTTGCTCGGACATAATATATATTCAAAGAATTGCGCCACATTTTCACGATTTTTCAAGAATGGATTAAGGCCTTCTAAAACCTAAGTTTTCTGAAAACATTTAAATTTGTATAAAAAAATAAAACATAATAATAATGATGTTGCTACATGTATAGCAATAACTAATGAGACAGGTAAAACAACGTATACGTTGCACCAGGTATAAATTGTGATTATCGAATGTGAATATCAAACATTGTACAGTCTACATTTCCCAAGAGGAGATGTCAGTCTGTCTGACCAGAAGCAGGGATAAAATACAGTATCCCCACCAGCCATAATAACATACAGTATGAATACCAAAAGCATTGCTTCTCAAACGTTTTCATATCAAGGACCAATAAATGAATGTGTGCTTGCCCTCGGACCTCCCATCTGAAAACACCGCCAACGGTTACACGATATGCGGTGGTAAAAATAAAGTCAATAATATTCAAACATTCTTCAAAGAATGTCAAGATTTTTTAAATATAGCTGATGTGTGTGTATATAGGGCCCCGGGTGTCCCCTGGGCCCCACTTTGAGAACCGTCTGCATCCGATCACGGACCCCCATAACTCTGAAAGTGTACAAATGGAAACCAAACGTATCCATGTGTACACGTTCATGGCCACACAGTAGGATATTTCCTAACTATCCAGCATTTATCTGGGGACCCTCTGGAACCCTCTGGACCACCGTAATAAAGTACCTGAGGAAGAATGGAACTGCATCAGGGTCCCCCCCCCCCCCCCCTCCTCCTTTCAGAAACAGGGAGTGGGGTTTGCTGTTCTTAATCGCACGCTTTTTGGAAAGTCGGTGGGGTCGTGCCCTGAAGGAAACGGCCTGAGAGAGGCTGCTCGCATGCATATATATATATCAGAGCTACAATGCAGGGCTTTTCTGTTCCAACTTCCTCTCTTTGCCCTTCAACACAGATAGGAGAGATTTATGTGCTTTTAGGATGAAATACGATTACGCTGCTGTAATCACGGACCCTCTCTCTCCCCCTCTCTCTCTCTCTCTCTCTCTCTCTCTCTCTCTCTCTCTCTCTCTCTCTCTCTCTCTCTACTCGAGTAAAAGTACAAAGGTATCGGGATCAAAATATGACTGTAGAAATACAGTACTCAAGTCATTAACAAGTAATAAATAATACATTATATTATACATAATACATACACGTCTTTCTACTTTTTGATGAAGTAGGACATTCATTTACAAAAAACCCACAAAAAGTTAACGTTTCCGCCCAGACAACAGCAATATGCACTTTTAGTTCTTTCCCCCTCTCCCCCCCTCCTCCCTCTCTCTCTCTCTCTCTCTCTCTCTGGGGTGGGATTTGGGCTGAAGAGCCCGGAATGTTGTAGAGCCGGCCCAGTTCATGTTTTCAGGTGGGATGTCTCTCCTGCACCTCCGCTGAACGGAACACATTTTGTTTTTGGAAACCGCGGTCTCGCTTAGAGTCCGCTTTTTTAATTTATCGGCAGATCACGTTGATGTTCACATGAGGAATTTGAGCAGTAACACCTCATTGCACCAGGCCTCGGGCGTGTGTGCACGTGCGTGTGTCAGATAAAGCCTTTAGGACAGACGGTGAACAGCAGCAGGTGGCCTTGCTCCGGATAATCCAGATAATTAGACTTTTACTCGGACTGGACGGAGCAACAGTCTGCCGCCATGCATTACTGGTGTAAAAAGTACTGTGCGATTAAAATAATACCACAATGTAGAAATAGTCTGTTGCATATACGTAAATGTCCTGTTTTATCGTTATCATTTACCAAGTATACTCATGCGGGATGTTCCATTTCAAAGGTTTTCTCAAACATTTTGCGAAACGTCTTGAAAATCTGTCATAAACAGCTGATCTACCAAAGCTGACAACGCATCACGTTACGAGCTTGCAAGAAAAAAAAAGTATTGTGGTAAAAATTGTGATGAGATGTGGTAGAAATATAATGTATTAAATAAAATAATTATATACTCAAGTAATGTAAAAGACGCCCTGAGGGCAAGAAGCGTGCACGCATCCCCCTGGGTGACGGCAGACGGTAGACTACTGGGCGAGCGCTGGCACTTTGGTATGGGGGGTCAGATTAACGAATTCTGTACTGGCCATATATGGAGTGTGTCTTGAGTGTACAGGGTTTGATGAGGTCAGATCAACATACGGAATGGAATGTCAGAACAGGAAGGACGGGTGGGCCTGGGCCGTGGCTCAGCGGTCCAGGCACCTTGGCTGGTAATCCAGTTTGGCAGTGTGCCAGACTGGATTACCAGCAAGCCACAAAACAACATAAAACAAATCAAAAAAGGAAGGATGGGTGGGGAGGATCAACATATGGAATGTCAGAACTGGTCAGCTCCATATATGGAGATCTAAAGCTGAGTTAAATCTTGGATGGTTAGAGCGACGCAATTACATACAAAGTCAATGCAACGACAATTGTTGTGCGAACGGGAGCGGCGTGATCTGGCGCAACACAAACGGGACGAACCGAGGCGAATATACATACTGTATTCAAGTCTGAACGCACCTTTAGGGTTTGAGGTCAGATGTAGCGTTGCTGGCCAGCCCCATATATGCAGATCTAGGTGATGATCCAGTCTTCTCCATGTATGGTTATCCAGGGTTAGATGAGGTCAGTGTCGTGATCTTCGTCTTCATCGTGTCACGAGGCGTGATATACAGATTTTCATAGTAAATACCTCAAAATCGTACTCTGTTACTTTCCACTGACTACTGTGGGAAAGCAGTTTCCATATAGTGTAGTGGTTATCACGTTCGCCTCACACGCAGAAGAAGAAATGTGAAATATATATATATACATACAGTATATACTGTATGTATATATATATATATATGGTCTTAATGGGTTAAGTTCACCTTCGGCCTTGTTGATGTTTCCCCCCACATCGCGTTGCCGTGGCGACGGTGGCGAAATGAGAGGAACTCTGGGACGTGAAGCGTGCTATAGAACCGTCGGCGACGGGGAGTGATAGATCAGCGGCCTCAGCGCTTGTTATTTAACACTGAGCCCGGAGATGCTTGACTTGCCGCGTCTCTCATACAGCCAGCTTGCTTAACGAGTGCTGTACATGTGTGTCTGTGTGTGCGCTTGTGCACGTTCATGCATATCACTATACACAGCCGTTGTTGTTCTCGAACTTTTTCAAGTCAAGGACCACCACCTGAAAATGTTTTGTGCCAGGGACCTCCAAGAAGAGAAGATTTGTGTAAAAACAAAAACAATGAAACAATAGATGTACAAGCAGTTTGGCATGAAGTAACATGCTGTGAGCTTCTATACAGGCAGGAAGATGAGAAATAAATATAAATAAATAGGCAGTGAGAACAATTTCCCTAGTCCTCTGAAGATAAATCGTCGTCGTATGGTTCAAATTAGGTTAGGGTTATGCATGCAGAGATTTGGTGTAGGGGTTAGGGTCTTAACTTGGAGTTATGCCTGAGTTAGTTGTGCACCAGTGCACTGCACTGAGAAAAAACTGATGTATCTACAAGTACAGTATCTCACATCGCAACATATTGGGGTCAGAAATGGTTTAGAAATGGGCACAAAAATGGTAAGCAATGCATAAAGTTCACATTTATAAACTTCCCCTTCTAAAATAGTGATGCCCTCAAAGTGTGTGTGTGTGTGTGTGTGTGTGTGTGTGTGTGTGTGTGTGTGTGTGTGTGTGTGTGTGTGTGTGTGTGTGTGTGTGTGTGTGTGTGTGTGTGTGTGTGTGTGTGTGTGTGTGTGTGTGTGTGTGTGCTCGCATATTGTATTACATACAACTGGTGACTTTCAGGTCAGCGCGGTCAGGCACAGTTTACATAATAGTCCCATCAATGTTAACCTTGTCATGGAATATAATCATACTCCTTTAAGTAGTTCACAGAAATGGTAAAAATTTCAGTATATAAATAATCCATACATTTTTGCCGGGCCCCTGGGATACTCTGCCTATATAATAATAGAGGTATAACTGACAGACCGACTGGCGCACCTTCGCTGGAACACGCTCACATGACTGTGAGCAATGCAATCGGCCAATGATACGATTTCGTCTCTTTCGGGTGGAAACCTCTCATATGTCCAAAACTGTTTCAGGATTCAAATTCAAAAGCATCAAAAGCCACATTTGGAGCCTGTACCTGCTTGTATGTCTGCTCTGCATATCTGCTCGATCTGCTACTTTTGATGCTTTTGTGTGACACTGACGTATGATCACGTACGGCCTTCATTTACGACAATACACAAAAAGTTAGAATTTGGATTGAATAGGATTCTGCAATGACAGCCATGATTTCCTCGTTCTGCTCGGGGCGATGTAGCTTCATCACATATAGGTTCTGCGTTCCAGACCAACTCAACACGGAGCAGTTTGATCCTCCATCATCCCAGCAGGCCAGGCCAGTGATATCTAGCCATTTCATATTTCACTGCATCGGAGAGTTCATTCCAGTCAAATGGAACCATGCATCGGCTAACTGCACACAATGCTGCCAAGGTTTTGTAAAAAGAAAAAATAAGACATTATTCATGACACTGAAAGGATATATAGGTTAGCTCTATGTCTTCCTCACTATAGGCTTGTGTATTGAATTAAATCTGATGGCATCATTGAATAGTTACTTAACCCATTAAGACCTGAGGCCAATTCTAAAAATGTCAGTTTTCTGAAAGAAACGTAGATTTATGGGTGTAACGATATACTGTAGTAACTGTAAAGTATATTGATAAGATAATGTAAACAGCAAATATCGGTATCGAATCGTTTTGCAATGGAAATAATCAATTTGACTTTTTCTCTGCTTTCTACATTTATAATCGTAGCTAAAGCTAAAGGTACAATCTATGTACATGT
The DNA here is from genome assembly GCF_964188405.1 of Protomyctophum parallelum. Classification (NCBI taxonomy): domain Eukaryota; kingdom Metazoa; phylum Chordata; class Actinopteri; order Myctophiformes; family Myctophidae; genus Protomyctophum; species Protomyctophum parallelum. The sequence continues at coordinate 14,428,757 of NC_139717.1, forward strand.
TCGTAGACAACCGTATACTCCATATATGAAAGCGGCGACCATCAATTTACCTTTTAGCATTGCTCCGGTTACTATGGAGAGCCTCCGTCCCCACCAGCTATGGGATGCTGAGCCTCAAAGCGCTGTATCGTAAATCATACAGCGCTCATAAATCATTTTTGAGTTTGTATCGCATCGCTGAGCACATGTAACTGTTTGTAATGATAACTAAGGGGTATGAGCTACGGCTAACGATGACAACAACAACAACAGCCCCCACCTCACTGAATAACCCGGAAATGAAACGAGGAGCGTAGAGTGAGAGCGTACACGTGGCATACGTTGCGTGTGCTTATGCTACCACCCAGCGGCAGTCATAAAGTTAATCAATACTAAGTACTTGTGCATTGTATTTTGGAATTTTAAGAAGAAAAGGAAAAAAAATAGGTTTAATTACTTTTCCATTCCATTCTATCGAACAATCACAAGATTCCGGAGACAATCTGTGGGAGTAGCAAAAAGTGTGTCTGGAAGAAATCACAAAGATTGCTAGATCTAGTTGGCGTGGCTTATAAAGCGGAGCCGCGTCATGATTATATGACCTACGGTTCAACTGTTATAGGCCAAAATGTAAAGCCATATCGTATAAAGCCCCACCATGAGCGCTCACTTGAAAATAGGTTGATCCTATAGACGGTTCAAGTTTATTTTGTGTCCTCAAAGGGCAAATTGGGTTGCAGATTAGACATTAGACATCAGTACATCAAACAAATGAAACAATACAAATAAAAACATAAATAGTACACATGGCAGATACCAAAAGTACAGTAAAGTGCACGATGACGTTAAAGTGCTATGCAATAAGTGCACGTTGGCCATAGAAAGTGTGTGTGCATAGGCACGAGACCAATAAAGTGCTCATAAGGTTATCTCCTTGACCCACACACAGCAGCATTCAACATGCAAAATTGCAAATAGAGACAGTATATGTGCGTGACATCATCATCATACCCGGAAGTTATGTGGGAACGCCTACTGAGTGTCAAAAAACTACTTTCTGGCCTTGACAGCCCATACATCCAACGGAAAAGTCTGACTGCATTAAAACGACGTTAAATTCGATTTGCCACTCAATTTTATGCATGCGCATACCCTCTATGGGCCCAAAGGAAGTATGCAAAGTTTGACTGTCTGGGATTAGCTGTACATATAGACATGGACAGAGGCAAAAACGTCATCTCTGCCTCCCGGCCTGTCAGCCTGTCTGACGTAAAAATGAGTGGTGGGTGGACCTCCTACAAGCCGACGTCTGCTCAGCTCCACCAAATGTCCTCGTGGACCCAGAATGGACCCCGAGCAAACGCTCTGCCATGGAGGTCTGCTCGTGCTGCGTCCGTTCAGGGGACTCGTTTCTCCTTCGCAGTTCACTCGGCAATTATGAACTGGGCTTTAAAAGTGAGAAACGCTCCTCACGGGAGCGGCAGTGTCAGACGTGCGAGCGCTTGTTATTTCCTCCCAAGATCATTTGACATCATGCGCTCTTGGCGTCCGGCCCGAGGTGCCGTAGATTCATCGCTGACAACTCTGCACCTCCCACATGAGGACAGCGTGCTCTTGGGAGACGTTATGTTTCCTAAGGCTTTTCTTTCCCTGACGCTGTGAAAAGTACCAGAACCACGCCTCGCCTCGCTGCGCTGAGCACATTGCACTGCTTCTTCCAGGGAATGGAATGCCATTGTTTGATTGGTCATGATTGAATCCACCTGTAACGCATCGGATGCAATATTCGGTCTAATCCAACTCATCTAGGAATGTTGTCAGTACCCCTGTGAACCGAATAAGATATGTTTTCAGGATTGTTTTCAGTTTTTAGTTTTTACCTCTAATCAGAAAAGGGCTGTGCCTTCTCTTACTGTATATTCATTGCCTTGTTATATATTATTTATACATGAGTTATTCCCTTTTGCCCTTATTACGTGATGCTGATGTGGATACTTGCAAAGAGAGAGAGAAAGAGAGAGAGAGACATTTGAATCCATGATGTTCGAGAAGTTCTGTATAGATACCGGTAGACGTCTGTCTGACACCCAGCACTCTGTCTGTCTGCCCGTCTGTCTTACTGGTTCACAGCCTGGAGGAAAAGGCCACTAAAACACTGACCCAAGTAGCGTAACGGCTTTTAAAACGGCATCTCATTTCCAGACGTGACCATTAGTCTTTGTGGATCAAACAATGCTGTACGTCTGGGCCTATAAGCCACCTGAGCGGCTGGCCCATGAGTTCCAATGTGAAGTGCTTCAAGAGGCTGGGAAAGCTCTATATAAATCCACTCCATTATTGTCTGCATGTGTCGGCACCATTGTGTCCCCCCTGCTCTTATTGTGTTCAACCTGCTTTGCAGACTAATGGTTTAAACAGAGAGGGCGAGGAGAATGCCACCTGAAGCTGAGAGAATGCACTCCGCGCTCCACTTCAAACACGCTCAACTCTGGGAGTCAAACTTAGGCTTGTCGAGCCTTTGCGGCATAGATGGAAAAAAGACAAGGTGTTTAAGAGATACACCAGCAAGCCAGCTCACAGCAACAAAATGTTAGGTTTAGTTGTTTGCAACGTGTTGTGAGGAGAGCCCGTCCGATGCAAGGATTACATTTTCTATTTGGGAACATTTCACTTCTAAGCAAGCAAATAATATAACAAGCTAAATAATAATCTTTTAAAACTTACATTGTTCTACAAGTTCACAACGTGGGATATAATAAAGATCGGCTATTTAAAAAGGTAAAGAATCGGGACAAATCAGCTGCATAATAATGCCGATATGAAGTCATCAACAATAATTGCAAATATCACATAATGCTTCTGAGCATGTGCACCTGTTTCAGTCGAGCAGCACGGCCGTACAGCAGTACCAAAGTAACAAAACTGTTACTGTTTTAAAAATAAAATAAAAGGAAAAAGTAACAAATCTACAGGCTCAAAAAGTGTCGTTTTCTTCCCCGTTTGATACTTTTGTGTGGCACTGTATAGTGTGATCACGTTAATCCATTTTGGGCGGGAACCCCTTTTGGTGTTTTAAACATTGTTATAATTTAGCTATTGAAAAATAGCAGATCTACAAGCTCATAGCGCACCACCGAGTGGCGCGCTACGAGCTTGTAGGTCTGCTATTTTTGAAAAATGTGGTGCAAAGCTTTGAATATAATACTCTTTCAGAGCGAACGTTTTTAACTCAAATCTTTGCTTCTGGCAGGTGGTCCCTGAAACAACACATTTTCAGATGGTGGTCAGCGGCCAATTTCATATATTTTTGGGGGTCCTTGACATGAAATATTGAGAACCACCGATATAGAAACATGAGGTTTTTCAGGAAAAAAATACATTTAAAAAAATATTTTATTTAAATTTTCAGGCCTAAATGGGTAATTTACAGAGAAATATGATGAGCTCCTCGCCATAAGATGAGGGAAGGAAAGTGAAGGGTGTGTGACGGAGCGGAACGGCCTGTGTTCCGTTCCACGCGTCTCGCCTGTGTGTCTACTTTGGGAAGCGGAGCGGCAGAGTGCATCCCTGGCAGCGTCGAGCGCTGTTTACGATCAAATAGTGGAAACATAAACGTTGGCCGCCCGCGCTCTGCTCCCACACCTTGTCATCACCGTCAACAACCACGTACAGCTCCAGAGGAGGCTGGTGTGTGGTGCACACACACACACACACACACACACACACACACACACACACAAGTGATATATAATTTAAGCATACTCATGCATATTTGTGTGGAAGTTGATAAACTGTCTCTCTCACACGCACAGAGTTTTCAAGGTTACCCAAAGAACGAATGTGTCTCCAGTCATTACGTTTTAGCCTCTGTGTGTGTGTGTGTGTGTGTGTGTGTGTGTGTGTGTGTGTGTGTGTTGTACTCAAGAACACACACGCGCACACACGTGTCAAAAAGGTATAACACATTGAAAAACGGACATGAAAACGGAAGTAAAAGTATCTTAAATTTGTAAAGAAAAACATACATATACAAAAAATTACAGTATTTGAATATTGAGTATGGGGGGGGGGGGGGGGGGGGGGGGGGGGCAGCAAAGTGAGCCGGGTCAGTCCCAATTGACGTGAGTGACTGGGAACCACTCTGTACCAGGGAGAAGTAAAACAAGGTTAATGTAAGCTTACATGCATGTTGGCCCACACCTCCGTCCAACTCAAACACTCCTCTTGGACGCGCTCTCCTTCCCCTGGACACATTTTTCCTCTGGGTTGGACTCCGTGGGAAGCAACTCCCTGTGCCTTTGGCAGCAGCATAGTGTGATACTCGTATATAATATACCCACAGACCACATCATAAATCCATAACCATGACAGCTAATAACAGGCATAATACACTCTTATTTGTACAGCACTTATTATTATTTTATTTTCTGGCCTGGAAAAAAAACTGTCATACATTAGTCAAATTATGTGACACAAGTTGGAAACAAGGCCATGTATTGGACACTATAAAATCCTGAGTGTTCATTTAGTTATTTTTATTTTATTTTATTTAGAAATCATTTGACAGTTAAATAATTTAAACCTGGCCTCCCTGTTCTGGACATGTCATTATTGTAAAAAAGAATATTCACAATTGTTCCAAAACTAAAATTAGCAGATCTATCGCAACGGGCTGTGAGTTTGTATCTAATGTTACTACTTTTGGAACTATACTCGTATAAAATACAAAATACACCCACCCTCTGTCTGTCTGTCTGTCTGTCTGTCTGTCTGAACACTCATTATGTGACCGTGTATAAAAGGTAGGAACAGAGAGTCTTATGAATTCACAGAGTCAAAGGAAGTCTATAAAAGCAGCTTTTAAGATGCCACTGAGATTGAGAAGTTTGTTAAGCTGTCTTTATGAATCCCTTCTGGTGTTATTTGATATTTATCTGTTCCAGTAACTCTCTATAGTTAAGTGTTTCTCAGCCTTTTTCAGTTCAAGGACATTATGCCACAGACCCCCATTTGATACAATTTGAGTTATTTTACATACAAGTTGGACCCCTGCTGGCCCCTAGAACCAGCAGGACCAGGACTCGGACCAGCTAAACACTATTTTCGTGCTCGGACGGAGCCAGACTCTGACAGACCCAGGCACCCAGGGACGGACCCAGGCTGGGTCCGTCCGAGTCTGGCTCCGTCCGAGCACGAAAATAGTGTTTGGCTGGTATTCACGCGCAGCCTAACACACACACACACACACACACACACACACACCCCCCAGGGACCCCCACACGGAGTTGCACCACTCAGTTCACACGGGTGTGATCTTTTTTTCTTTTTGATTCGTTTTTTGTAAAATAACTCCCTTGTGACACACAGAAGTGGCGAAGTGATGCGTTTTGAGCATTTTTGAATTTGGATCTCAAAAAGTAACAGTTTTGGACATACTGTATGAGGTTCCCACCCGACAGAGACAACCTCCACTCCACTACATCTCAGAGGCAAACATTGCACTTGCAGTTTCCGTGCCGGGAATGGATTACTCCAGGTTAATGTCGCTGCCATATCGGACATACCCGCCTTTTGTTTTATGTGTTTAATCCGCCGTAATGTAATAAATAAAAAGAAAATCCGCCGCGGAGATAGAGTAGGTGCATTTGTTTTGATGATGAAACCGGAAATCGTCACATGCTGTGGGCTGCTAGGGCTTCTGGGAAATTGAGGCCAATGCAAACGAATGGGGTTCAACGCCTCATGGAGGAGGGTCCTGTGCTGCGTCTTCCGGGTGTACCAAGATGGCGGGTGGTGCGATCGTTCATAACAAACAGAGGAAGCTTTTTTCGCTCGATTTTCGCGGATTAAAAGCCCAAATAATTCAGCGTATGCTCTAAAGGTAATACAACAATCTCGGCAGTGAAGGGGGGGGGGGGTTGATTAAAATGCGGGTTAAGCGTATAAAACAGTCAAACTGTTAACTATTTGAAATCTTTAGTTTAGTGTACCTTACACAAACATCAATGAAGCCTCATACTTTGCACTTTGAAAATAGCATATGCATATCCATAAGCACACAATGTGCAGGACAATGTTCAGCTTTTTTCCAAAATCCTTTGGAAAAAAGCTGAAAGAGAAAGTTATCTCTATATTGCAGTATTGTACTTCCCTTCCGACCACTGAAGCTGTTTCCAAGTCCACCAATTGTAGCCTGGGGTCCACCTATGCTTTCTATGGCATAGGCAGCTCCCGGCAGGATCCGCCGGGAGAATCTAGACGCAGCTGCTGGACATGAGACTTAATTCGAGCGACAGAGAGAGAGAGAGAGAGGAGTGTGTGTGCGTGTGTGCGTGTGTGCGTCAATTTAACAAAGGTGCAGACGATCAGAAATCGTGATCGACGTTTGCGCTACTCTATGACGAATTGAAGTGGACTCGGTCCAAGACTTTTTTTTTCTCCCTGGAATTAAAAACGTCTGGGTTTCCGAGGCTACACCAATTGCAACTGGCCCGCTTCAGTTTGACCCCCAATTTTCAGGAGCACTGGGCACTTCTGTAATGTTCCCCCTCCTTCAAGGACATGCCTTTTCTTCTCCTCCCAGCAGAGGAGAGATAGTTCTGGCCAGTGGTAATGGATTCAAGCTGAAAAAGCTGTGTAGCCACTTTCAACGTGGCAACCCTGTATTTTGGTGCACAACATTTTTACCATTTAAACCCTCCAGTAGTGAAACAGACCTGACTTGTAACTGTACTTGGACCACTTTTTTCCCTCTACACCAAATTAAAATAACCTCTTTGCCTGTGGATCGGGGCGAAAGTCTTTTGTTCCAGAATAACTTTGGTTCTAGAACTGGTTCTGTTCTAGATTCTTGGAACCTTGCTGTTTAGTTAACCACTTTAACCCTATACATTTCCACATGCTATTTGGAATTAGCTGATCTACAACCTCACAGCGCTCCGCGACACGGCACATTGTGAGCTTGTTGATCAAAACAATCTTGAACCTTTTGTGTACCATTTTAACACAGATCTTGCATATGGGGGTCGCTCTTGTATGTGGGAGTGAATCTCAAACCAGTGGAACAACCTGGACCAAATGTCACATGCACACTGCCGATGATGTCATCAGTGGTCTATGACATCAGCCTGACAAAGCCCCGTTGATTGCCATTATAATAAAATGGCGGAGGGATCTCATGTTGAAACCCTGTTCACTTTCATTTAACTCATTTTCCCAGAAGCCCTTGCAAGCCAGTGGGGATAGGTCGATTTCTGGTTATGTCATCAAGTACGCGTCGCCCTCGTCACGATGTCCGCGATAGAACCTGATTTTCATCAAAGTCATAAAAAAACGGCAAATTAAACACAAAACAAAAAGCGGGTATAGTGTGTTACGCAGGGAAAGACAATGGAATAAAACGCAGGTAGGCCTACAGCGGATTACGCATGCAGGGAGGCTGTTAATTTCTGGTCTCCCTTTTTGGGTTTAAACCCTATCCAGGGTTTGATGAGGTCAGTGTCGTGATCTTCATGGAGAAGGCCATATATGGAGACGTGATGTCACGAGGCGTGATAGACTGATAACCACATAATGGAGGCGTGACACACGACTGACTGACTGACTGACGGACATGTTTTGTGTTGTTGTGTTGTGTTTGTGTTCATAGTAATCTGAGACCTATGGTCGCAACTACTACTAGGCTGTACTGTATGTTGTAAGCGGAAGGATGCAGTATATGTATACAGGCTGTTTTTCCGCTGTTGCTAGTGAGTTGTGTGACAGGGTACAGTGTACAGTATGTGACACCTGGTCACTTAATTTATTTCTGCCTTACTTACTTATACTCAAATCTTATGGTGTCTCTCTCAACTTGCTCCACAGGTACACAAGCCATGCTCAGCTTCTTCTCAGCCCTGAGTCCATTCTCCTGTGACATGCTGTGAATGCTGGACCCCTAGAGCCTTCCCTAAATCCCTGCACTACACCAGAATGCTATGTGCAGCACTAAGGACCTGTGGAGGATGGAGATGACTGGAGAAGCCACTGGAGGGCTCATCATGAACTATAGAGAGAGAGCCGGAGGTATTTTGCTGTGCTGTGCTGTGCTGTGCTGTGCTGTGCTGTGCTGTGCTGTGCTGTGCTGTGCTGTGCTGTGTTGTGCTGTGCTGTGCTGTGCTGTGCTGTGCTGTGCTGTGCTTGCAGAGGATTGTTGTTGTGATACTCATTTTCAACGTTTTACTGTCATTGATATACCTTAGAGTTGTTGTGGTGTGCCTAGAACTGGAGGTCTGAAACGTGATCAGTCACATTATGAAGAACATCTCAGTGACATCACAAAGAGGTACTTCCTAATGTTACTGATCACGTTCCAGACGAGGAAGAAAGAAAATCCTAATCTTAATCCACGGAATGGTGCATGGACCCACTTGACACAATAGTGGTGGTCCCCCAGGTTGCTATAGGATCCCTGGGTCAAAATCAGTTGACAACCCATGTCATAGACGACTGATGATGTCACAGGATCCACATCTGACTTCCCATGTGGATCCCGAGATCAACATGATGAAGTATTACTTAACTGTGAAACTCCACTTTTAAAGCCAACATTATGTATATATCTGTTTCTGTTTCTTGAATCACTCCGTCTGGTGAGAATTGCATCTTAAGAGAGTTCTCTCTCCCTTTGCAAAGGCCAGACACAGACAATCAGCATGCACAGTGTCATAGAAACCTGCTGTTTTCACAGCCCATAGGGGGGGGGGGGGAGAGAGAGAGAGAGGGAGAGAGGGGGAGAGGGAGAAGAGACATAATTGAGAGGAGAGAGAGGAGAGAGAGAGAGAGAGAGCGAGAGAGAGAAAAGATAGGGAAGAGGGAGAAGATGGGAAAGAGACATAATTGAGAGGAGAGAGAGAGAGAGAGAGAGAGAGAGAGAGAGAGAGAGAGAGAGAGAGAGAGAGAGAGAGAGAGAGAGAGAATGAGCGTCAGATAGATTCAGAGAGAGAGAGAGAATGTCAGGACAATTGGTTTGTGACATTTTGGCATATGGGCTCAACCTCGCTCCACTCTGGGACCAGGTCCCGTGCAGCAGCATGGTCACGGAGCGATGTCATCACCATTACAGCGGGAAATGCCTGGACACAATAAAGCATGTTGGGAGACGGGGAAGAAAGGAGGCTTATCACTTTGACTTTACTTCAGGCGGTGGTGCCTGGTGCGGCGTAGCTCTTTATGCGGGCATCAGAGAGACGTGCTTATAGAATGTATCAAGATGTGTATCTAACGCTGCTAAAGTACTGTATAATGCACAGCGTTCAGCACTCATACACACTTGATCCTCATTTTATACTTGGTCCCACGCACGCGGGCAACATTTTTAGATAACATTGCTGTCAGACAGAAACCTCATATCTCCATATTTTAGCAGTACGCGCCGCTCCAGTGACTGGCCGCGTGTGTCTCTATGTATGTTTGCAGTATGAACAGCTGCAATGACCTAAAGTGGCACTGTTGTTGGCTTCCTTCTTTCTCAAAAGACAATGGAGTATGCGCCAGGGATTAGTCTGTTGTTGGGTTGTATACAGCGCCTGCTGTGGCTGAACAGTCCGATGCTTGAGTGGCAGTCTCTGTTGCAGTTTCTGCAGATGTGCGCCTGCCTATGTGGGTGATGATGCCGCTTTTTGCCGTCTGCGCTCTATCCTCTGCTCCCAGAGGTCCTCTCTCCTCTTCTTGCTCCTCTGGATATCTGCGTCGACGGTGAGAGCTTCCCAGCCTGCTGGGTCGATGTTGCCTACCTTCAGATCTCGCTTGAAGACATCCTTTGTGGCGAAGATGAAGCCTTCCTTAAGCTCCCCATGCAGCATGTGTTTTTGGGATTCTGCCGCCCTGCATGCGGCTGACATGGCCAAGCCAGTGTAGGCACCTTTGAGTGAGCAGAGCAAACATGTTTGGTGGTCCCGCCCGTGTGCCAGAATGTTCCTGTTGGAGATACGGTCCTGCCAGGTGATGCCCAGAGTCCTTCTAAGACAGTGTAGATGGAAGGCATTGAGTCTACATTCTTGATGGGAGTAAAGGGTCCATATGCTTCGCTGCCATAAAGAACACAGGCTTGGTACACCTTCATCTTGGTGTTGATGGTCAGCATGGAGTTGGAAACCCTTTTAGCCAGGCAAGCCATTGATGTTGCTGCCCTCCCTGTCAACCCTTGTGTTCAGCTCAGCATCCAGGGAGAGGTTGTTGGAGTAAAAAAAAACTATCGACAGAGACGATATACAACCTCACAACGTGGTGTAAAGTGACATGCTGGGAGCTTGTATATCTGCTATTTAATAAAGAACTTCCAGGGAGACATTAGGATGTACAGTAGACATGCATCCAGCAATAAATGTGTTTCAGAGGCATTGCACTCTAAAGCTTAATATGGAACACAGTACTCCCCCACTCAGTCAGGACTCCCTATTTTCCACCGCTGTCTTCAGACTCCACCAGTCCACCTCACCCCCCCCCCCCCCCCCCCAGCACTCCTCATTCCTGAGGAATATACTCCCTGTTGCATCCCAATTCTCCGCCATAATCTGAAAGCTCACCTCTTCTAGCCTGAAATAGCCCTATGCTTTTCTGGGCATAGAGTTATTTTGGGGGGTCCCCAAATGATTAGCTTAATGTGCAACATTGTTTTCTCCCTCAACAGTAAACAAACCATTGCCAACATACAGTATACAGTAAGTGTATATACGGTATCAGCACATTTCTCATTTCTAAAGTTAAAATGTAATAACTTTTATAAAAAACTTAGTAATACCCAATTGGCCAAATTGTCAAATATTACTTAAGAAACAGACACATTGTGAAAATAGATGATCTACAAGCTCACAACGCCTCGCAGTGCGAGTTGTGAGCTTGTAGTTCGGCGATTTTCATAATATTTATCTGTGGAACCCAGTCAAACTAAAAGCGCTTGTCAGGGTGGGGCGTCCCCAGTTCAAATATCATTATATTGGGGGGTTGTGGAGTGGGAACCCTTGACCTACTGTAGCACTCCTCATCATTCCCGTGGAATAAACTCCCCATTGCAGTCATATACAGACTCTTTCACAATGTTCGTCCTTCGTAATCTTCAGACTCACCTCTTCAGACTCCACCTGACCCCCGAATGCATCTGTAGCCCTTGTTGCTGACAGCTATTCTTTTGATTGATTCTAGCAATTGACAAAGAACATGGCTACTATGCAGACACATCTTGTTTTTAGTGTGGTTGCCCGAATGGGCAACCAGACTCTTGTAACTGTGACACTTTATTATTATTTTCTCACTGGAGTAGTCTTTATTTTGACGCTTTATACCTCCCACACTGTACGCTGTACGCACTTGAGCCATATGTCAAATTGACCGGAAAAATCGGGAATCGTGTGCTTGTATTTTGTTAAGAGAAATGTTGTATAGTTTAATTGATATGAATTTATTAGTGAATTAAATTTCCCCATTGACATGAATGGGAAAAGGCAAAAATTCACATAAAAGTATTTGTTCCTCGGAGACTGTAATCACTATAGTTACAAAACTTTTAGGGATATTTCAACATTATCACTAAAATTATTTAACCCTAAAATTTTATCGGTCGGCCTCATGGTGGCGCTATAACAGCCCACTTTACCTTTTGGCTTATAACTCTTGAACCGTAGGTCGTAAAATCAAAATTATTTTTTCCCTGGATTCCTTGGGTCATGACGCATCTCCCCATATAGGCCACGCCCATTTCCGCCATGATAGATTTTCCGCCATTTTGAATTTTGTCCAAAACACACTTTTTGCTTTTCCTCCTACAGATTTTGTCCAAATCTCACAGAAATCGGCACACGTGATCTCTGGACCCATCCAATTAAAACTGAACTGCAGAATTTTGAAAGTGCGTATCGTTCGGCCGTAATCGTCTTCCGAAGTTAGTAGGAGGGGCCTATATCACAAAAAATGCCATAAATCACGAACGGAATGTCCAATCCATCCCACATTTCAATCACATGTCCGGGGTGGTTCAATCAACCAAGTTCTAAAAGCAATTCCATTTTCATCCATAGGGGGCGCCGCAAATGCGAGAAATGTAACCGTTTGTCGCAAAAACATGAATTTCGGGGGTTAAATCCCCTCCGAATTACTTACGCATGATCTAAGGCGTGACTTGAAATTGTAATTGGCTGGCAATACTAGTGGGAGGGGCATATGTAAGCCACTGCGGCAACCACACTCTGCAATTTTTTTAAATTGCGAATTTTCTAGTTCTCATGTGTTTTTCTATTCTCTTTTTTTCCCCGACTTAAAATGTACAGCATGTGAGTTAGATAGCATGTTGTTTTAGATAGTCATTGTTTACCTGGTATATTCTATGAGGTACATTGTTCTTTCTGCACTTTATGTGTTTACCTTATTGTTTACTGACTATAGCTCAGTCTTACGCTGCTTATTCCAATCTTGCACTTGTAACTTGTGAATGAGAGCATCTGCTAAATGCCTACATTGTGAATTGTATCACTTCTTATCGCCTTTTTGACACACTAGTTACATTATGCAGATATATGTTGGTTAAATGCTCACATACCGGTATATTATGCTATTTAGATGTTTTATAGCGTGTCTTTCCGTGGCTAATAACTTGCAAACCACGGGGGAGGCCTGGGCCAATCATTGCCGGATTTTGAGGGCTCACTGCTGGTAGGCCGCAGCTTACCACAACAAATTGTTTCATATCATAATTATGGTAAATTTTATTTGTGGGAATATTTTTCACATATCTTGAATTCATATCAGTTTTGACTAGGGCAGTAGTTCTCAAACTGTTTAGTGTCAACGTCCCCCAAATTGATGATGTATTTGGCTGCGGACCCCCATCTGAAAATGGGACCCCCAGAAGAGAAGATAGCACTTTGAAAATCAATGGACTAGGGTCTATTCTGATCTTGTACTTTGTAAGACACTCTGGATAAGAATCTGCTAAATACAAAACTTGTAATTGTAATGTACACTCCCCACACAATCTTTGTTTGTGTTGGCAAGAAGGCATAAACCTTTTACATTTAGACACTTAAGCCCTATATATTTAGTCAAACAACGAATAGCAAAAATAGACACATTTTTGGAAGAGTTTCACCGATAACAACCGTTCCTGTTAAGACACTATATCATTTAGGTCTGTCAGCGCTGACGGACCTAAATGATGCATAACATTCATTTCAAGGCAAATATATTTCATTAAGGAAGGGACTGAAGCAGATCAGACAACGTTGAAAGCTCTTTTATCAAAGGTGCAAAGTGCAAAAAGCTAACATCAATACATCTTCATCAGAGTCATCCGAGGCCAATATTTTTTATTATGTTTTCAAAGATGGTAAAATGGAGCTTGACATTCCAGGATGTCAGGACTATAACAGAGCAGTTTTATGAAGGTTTATGAGCAGCATCTACGCGACCAGATGTTCTTACTGGGGTATGGAGACACTGCTACCGAGCACTGCAATAGAGTAGCAAAGTCCTGGTGTAACTCGTTCATCCCCTGCATGGGTTGCGGAGGGTTTTTCTCCATGGAAAATAACACGGGGTCCTCTTAAAACCACCTCATATAACATATTGTGGTAAAAGAAATAAACAAACTGTCTCTGCGATATTGTCATTGTTTACAACAGTCAATCACTCATACATATTTTTAATAATCGGCAGTGGTAATTAACATCAGATGATGCTTCATATCCATATGAGTCAAACCACCTCGATCATTTGTTTATTTTTGGAACACGGTTCTTATTTGACACGATATAAAAAAAGTCTATGGGAATTCAGAATGGGGAAAAGAAACGTGACCCAGGTAGGATGAGTAAAGTACGTCAGACTTGTGGTCTGGTGCTCTATGGTTGTTATAGATCTTGTGTTTCTCTAAGAATGACCTGACGGAGTCTTTTTCCCTCGTCGTCCGAGATTTTGTATTTCTCGACTTGGGACAGGTCGGTGAACTCCCCTTCCTCAGTGCCGCCGTGCTCGCTTACGTGTGTCCCGCGGTTATCCTGCGACATCACATTCTGTGATGTATGACTCCAATCTTGGGATAAAACCAGGCTAAACATGTTCATGTTTTTCACTGCCGTGTGCTACAACATCCCTATACTGGGCATGCCATAAGTATAGGTGAACATTCTGCAAATAATACCTGAACTACAAGCTCACAACGCAATGTGTTGTGACGAGCTATTGTTGACAAAGAGTCTTGGTGTCGAGGAAAAAGGAAGGGACCAAGCATAGGCCCCTGGGGGGAAGCATATAGGGTTTAAGTGGGTTTGAATTGCCTTTGTGTGAGAAACGTACTATAGAAATGCAACCATGACATTGGTGACCCGGCCCTGGCTGGCTGTCTGTCAGCGTACCGACCCCTCAGTAAACGTTCCAGGCAGCTGACAACCAGATCAGATGCAGCCAAGTCAGTCGTCATGTAACAATGTACAAATGAGATCGCTCTGCCGCGGCAAGATGCAACACGCATAGCCCGGACATGCAGGAGATAACCGAGGGGATGGGAGGGGGTCTCATTGTACTTTATATACCTGTAGGACACTAACTACAGATAGCGTGGAATGATGAAAGTGCACACTCACAGTGACAGATCTTAACGATGTGTGATCGCTCAGACTGCACAGTACTGTACAGTAATCAGATTGACAGTGGCTGGGAGGGAGACTATAGCTGCCTCCTGGGTTCCGGTGCATGTCGGAGCAGGATGGGACACCACTGAAGCTGTCAGTCTGATTAATTTGGGGGTGTGGGTGGAGTGGAGTGGCGGCATGGACCACAGTTCTACTGTAGTGGAAACATCTGGGGCTCAGGTCGGGAGGAAGGCTTCTGTAGTGCAGTGGTTCTCAACCTGTAGGTTGTTTTGGGGGGTCCCCAGTTCAAATATGATTGCTCTGGGGGTCTTCAGTTCAAATATGATTGCTTTGGGGGGTCCTCAGCTCAAATATCATTGCTTTGGGGAGGTCCCCACTCCCCAGTTCAAATATGATTGCTTTGGGGATCCCCAGTTAGAATATGATTGCTTTGGGGGGGTCCCCAGTTCAAATCTGATTGTTTTGGGAGTCGCTGCCTGAAAAGGTTGAGAACTAGTAAAGTATAGATCAGGTCGGTGTTCCTGGAAACAGACTGAGTGATTTATACTTAGACTTTGCTCTCTGGTGTCATTCCCCCAAAAGAGGTGAACTACAAACATCACAACACATCACATCATGATTAATTAAGAGCTTGTAGATCGTCTATTTCCGTTGTACGACACAGCATGCATAACTCAGACAGGTGTGTGTGTGTGTGTGTGTGTGGTGTGTGTGCCATGCTTGGTCGCTTGTGTGTGTGTGTGTGTGTGTATGTGTGTGTGCGTGTGCGTAAAGAGTAAAGAGTAAAGACAGATTTTTAGAGATATAAGGTTACGATTAAGAAAATATTCAGGGTGTTGTCAGGGTTATGATCTGCATATATGAAGATCACAATGCCTCGTGACACGCTCCTGAACGTCGTCAGTCCGTCACGCCTTGTGACACGCTCCATATATGGCCGTCTCCATATATGAAGATCACGACGATGTCGATCTGACATCATCAAACCCTCTACACTCAAGAGACGCTATATATGGCCGTGAACAAATGTTTTTATGTGATGTATTCCCATGCTTTTTGTTCTTGCTTAATGTAAGTCGCTCTGGATTAAGAGCGTCTGCTAAATGCCTAAATTGTAAATTGTAACCCTGGCCACACCTTTTTTTCATTGTGCATTTTGTTCGTCATTGAAAATCAGGAGACATATAATGGGAAATTGGAATGAAGCGAGAAGCGACCTCGCCCCCAAAGGGCAAGGTCTCTTCTCGCCCTCAAGGCATCTTACTGGTAGTAATGTCATCCTGCGTGTGTGCCGTGCGTGCATGCGTGTGTGCGAGCGATCGAGCATAGCTGAGAAGCATGAATGTGCGCGTGCACAATGCACGTCATCGGAACTCATGTCCTGTAATGATAAACCTGTCATGTTCTGAGATGAACGTGTTCTTCCTTGCGGGGAAAATATACTGAATGATTGAAAAGAAAGATTACAGAATAAGACCTTGACCTGCACCCTGAATGCATGACAGACAGGAGGGGGAATGCACCGTTTTAACAAGGGTTTCTTTCTTTCTACTGTACATGAACTTTGATTTATTTTCACATTAAAGGAATCTGTCTTTCTGGTGATTCATGACTATAAAACGTTTGATTCTCTGGAGATTTTTTTTTTTCAACCGTAAAACAAAGGGTATTTATGAACGGAGATCTCTGTGTTTTCAATTAATCCCGTTGTCTGCTCCGGAGATTCGTCACAAGGTGGAGATTTAATTGTTTGATAACGGCGAGCGATACACTAGAGTCTGGGCGCGTTGTTTCGAAACCACTTCCGGTTTGTGCGTCATCAAAAGTGTTCCCCCTCCATTATAGCGGACGGGGGGAAAAATCATCTAACGCTAATATCTCTGAATCTAAATCACTGATTTAGATTCTAATCAAAAATGGTGTTTTTGACGTCCCGTCGTGGTCCCGTCGCTAGTCGTGGTAGAATATTCAAGAATTCATGCTTCGGGTGGTCGGCGATCCTCAAAATGTTTCGGTTAGATGCTATGCTACATCTGGTCAACAAAATGGCAACTTTGTCACCATAAAATGTGCTCTGTAGCTGCAAGTAACTGGGCACACCGGTGTGCAGTTCAGGTATAAATTATAGCTTATCATATAATGAAATTATTATTATTTTAACAGCTGCTGATATGCCGTAATAGGAATGATTACTATCCATCCACTACTTTGTGGCCCAGGAGGTCTGTGGGTGGAAGTGTCCTTTGGCAAGACGCTGAACCCTTCATTGCCTCCATTGAGTCGGTCGGTGCGAGCCTGCCACCATTAGTGTGTGAATGTGGGTGAGTGAGAAAGCTGAGCTGGCGTCGACTTCACCTCCCAACGTATGAATGAATTAACCATTGTAGAGCGCTTTGAGCCCCTGGAAAAGCACTATAAAATACAATTCATTCATCATCATCATCCAAATGTAGAGCTTTAACCATTTTCACAAAAACCTGTTGTTTCAACTAAATATCATGTAAACTACTTAACCCATTAAGACTTGAGGCCTATAAAATGCCTTCTAAATCTGAAAAATGTTTGTTGATGCTTTTGTGTGCCGCTGTAGAATGATCAAGTAGGACGTACGTGTACAGTATACGAAAAAACACAGCGAGTTAGAATACGGAGAATCGGAGATAAGAGGTTTCTGCCTGACTGCAACAATATATTATAGATCAAATCTAAAATGACACGGATACTTTCCGGTTTTCGTGGATTAAACTAGCTGACACGATACCTTTTTATAGAATTACACTTACTGTAAGCACTTAGTGTAAGCCAGACATGGCCTAGGGGTCAATCGTGGCACGAGATTAGATTTTTGAGATGTATGGCCCAAGGCTTCCTTCCTGACATCCATTAGTTATGTCTCGTCTCAGCCAGTATAGACATGTGAAATTCATACATTGACCTGGGAAGCTACTGTACGCTATTTCTCGGTAATGTAAGATTGCTTTTTTCGTATTTTCTCCTTCTCAAAATGTAGAAGAAAGGCTATTTGTATTTTATGAAGACATGGCATGGCGTGACACACCTGGTTACACATTTGGCTATACTGCCATTCGAGCAAAAGACTATGTATTTCACTGCATAATAGCAGTGCAGTGCAGTGCACACCACAATTGATATTGCACTGTAGTTCAATAACATTGTTGTAATGCGATGCAACTTTGTTATGGTTCAATGGTATAGCATGACAGGAGAAGCAGTCGGCCCTGGTCTTATATACTGCATCTTCAAATATGTCCATGAGGAACAATTGTGGTCACATTAAATCTTGCATTGTTATGTTGAGATAGCATGTTGTTTAGACAGATGCTAGGCTCATTGTTTACCTTGCAAGTTTCTCTGAGGCACTACATTGTTCTCTATGCACTCCATGTGATTATTCATCTCGTTTATTGACTGGAATCATTCTGACTCTGCATGCTTATTCCCATCTGGCACTTGTAAGGTCCCTCTGGATGCGTCTAAATTGCTAAATCCCTAAATTGTGATTGTAAACTGTGTGTTGGGTGGAGGCATGGAGCTTTTTTTATTTTATTTTTCTCATCACGGTTTCCCAGGGATATTTACTCCCCGAGGCAGCAGAGTGACATTCGCCAGGGTCTGATTTGTTGGGAGAAACACAGCCCCTACATCATACAGTGGAACACATGGCCTCTCGCAGCACACACACAAACACACACACACACACACACACACACACACACACACACACACACACACACACACACACACACACACACACACACACACACACACACACACATACACACAAGCACGCACGCAGCACG
This sequence comes from Protomyctophum parallelum, assembly GCF_964188405.1. Lineage (NCBI taxonomy): Eukaryota > Metazoa > Chordata > Actinopteri > Myctophiformes > Myctophidae > Protomyctophum > Protomyctophum parallelum. The sequence goes on from NC_139717.1 coordinate 14,447,178, forward strand.
CACGTTGCCAACTGCCATCTGGGCAAGGCAAACATGTCAATTACATACAGTTCTGTTTTCGTCCAGTGAATTGCAGTCGTGGCCCCGGTTTAGGAAATATAAGCATCATTAAAACGCTTTGAGTGCAGTGATATATTATCAGCTCGCGAGAGGAGTGATGGATTTCCTTGTGCATATATTGCAGCGCGCCTACGGCGGCATGAAAAGCCGTCTCCTGCAGTGTCCGCCTTGAAGTGCATAAAAATATGATGCCGATTGTGTAAAATTGGTTCTCGGGAGATGAATGGCATGTCAGCCCTGGTTCTCTACCAGCATGTACTTAACCGGCGGCGCCCGCCTCCGTCCTCTGATGTATAGGCTCAATTATCCCACGACGCTCCGACTGTTTAGAACAAATATTTCACCGACATCCCGTGATGTCAGAAGCAAGTATATCTGCGTAAACCCCGCGTTTCTTGTGAAGTGGTCTGGGAAATGTCCACCTTATAGTGCTCTCGTTCCTGTGAGAGAGCCCCGGGTCCTTGTTCGTTCGTGGGACATTGTCGTCTGGGGGGGGGGGGGCTTGTGCTGAATGTCACTGATAAACATTAATAAGGATGGTTCAAACTGCAATCTGGGACTTAACCACTTTAACCCCATAGCGTTCCTATTCTGGGGCGCAAACATTCAGCACAAAAATGCTTACAGCGTACTACGATGCATTAAAGTAAGTAAATAAGTAAACATGTACTGCTATTTCTGACAAATGAGATTAGGTGTAGAGTGGAAAAAGGCCCCTATAGTATAAAGCCCCAACAACTAAATATAGGCCTATATGGAGTGTCCAAACATTATTTCAAAGGGGCCTGTCGTGGAATTCTATATCAATTAATAATTGCAAGGCAAATGGAGTCGGAGACGTTATAAGACTGAAGTTTAATTCAAACTGGATAAGCAACGGCCACATTTTAGATCTTAGCTTTGGCTATTCAAAAAGAGCAGATATACAAGCTCACATGGCATCACTTCGTGCCACGCTGCGAGCTTGTAGATCTGCTAAGGTCTTGAAAATGTGTTCAAATCTTTGCATATATATATTAAACATTTTTAACTCAAATATTTGCGTCTGGAGGTCCCTCAAATATGTCAAATTTTAGCAAGGTTATTCCGAAAACTGTTAGGATAGAAGACATTTGTAGACATTTGCAGCTTAATGGTTTAAACATTCAAGGTGGTGCACTGATGGTACAGTGCACTAGTGCAGTAGTTCTCTGAGGAAAGCAGGGAGATAGAGCCTAGGTATACAAAGATAAGAGAGGGTCTTACTTGTGTCACAGCACCAGGCTGTACCCACATACCAGGCATGAGACCACATCATAAGCCAAATGGTGATCAACAATCACATTCTCGACCACTTACAGTAAGCCCTATTTTAAATTATAGTCATGTTCACAGCCAGTTTTTGGTGATTAATTAGCTCATTATGACAACAAGTCATAAACAGCAATGTTTATGACTTTTATAGCTTGGCATACAGCAGAAATGGGATCAGTGCAGGAAAATCATATAGAAACAACATATGAAATACTGAACTGACCACTGTTTTTTTCTTCAAGAAGAAAAAGAGGAAAACAAAATGAAAGAAAATGTCCCAGTTTGGCCGGGATTGTCCTGGTTTCAAGCTGGGTGTCCCGACTCGGGATCGGTACCCACACCTGTCAAATAAAACACTAATGTGTCCCGGTTTTCAACATACCAAATTGTCCCGTTTTTTGCCAGAATTCAAATAAGTTGTTTTCAGTGGTTGCATTAACGTTTATCATGTTCTGTTCATGTAAACATGAACCAGAAAACATGAACAAATGCACTGTTTCTGAATTCAACGCAGAGGCTGATGTTTGTCAATCAGTCGTAATTGCCTGTATGCATGCAACACCTATATCGTGCGACAAACATGCACATGTATTTAAGGGTCTCTGTTTGAGGGGCTGAATATTTGGTCACCCTAGCATAAATGCCAGCCTGAGAGTGACTAATGAATGTATGGTGGCAGACAAGAAAACGTGTGTCCATGACACATGTGACACGGATGGATGGGCGCAGAGAAAACATGCATAAAACAACAGAATTGCAAGGTTAACCACTTCAACTCTGTGTGGTTGACTATAGTCCCTCGGGGCTCTTGTGAATTTTCTGTTTGCTGTCATTAAAACAGCAGATCGACAAGCTCACAAGTTGTGAGCTTGTAGATTTGCTATTTTAATGCGTGAGCTTTCCCCCACTATGGGGCATATAGCAGTGGATGGAACCATTTTCTGGTTCCATCGTTGCAGACCCCATTCATTTTGTTTTCTCATGCAATTCCGAAAATATTAAATATATTTAACCCTAGAATCAAGCCATCCAGGATCCTGGTGAATGACCTGGTGAATGACCAGAACACATTTTGATTCTGTGAAGAAAATAAATAAATACAAAATACCCTTATGTATTGTGGTTTTCTATTTATTTTTTGTCTCCACCAGGCTGAAGGCATGGGGGGTTTAGCACTCCGTCCTTCCGTGTTTGTGTCCGTCCGTCCGTCCGTTACCAGCTAATCTACGGCAAATCGTTACACAGTATCTCTATAGTCATGTGCTCAAGATGGATCTGTCCGATATTTCATATTCCATCCTACATTGGCTTTCAAAGTTTGCAGGATTGGCCCGTTTTGATCAAAAAGCCTCAAATCATGAACGCAGCATGCAATTTATGTGAAATCTTTCACTCACTTTCCTACTAGTCTGAGGAATATATTCCACCGTTTTCACATTGGCCTTTTATAGCGCCACCAACAGGTGGATTTTTGCAAAACACATTTTTGGAACAAAATGCCTTAAATCATCCAATTCCCATCAAAGGCGTATAAGAACAAATGGCACCCTTTTCACATTGGCCTATTATAGCACCACCTGGCCTGTACCTGTGCCCCGAGGGGCACGTTATCTAGTCTTTTTCTTTTTCTTTTTTTCACACAATCAAATGTTTTAGGTCATGATGACTCATCAGGATTCTGGATGGCTTGATTCTACGATTAAAATAATAATTTATTATATATAGTATATATATATATATAGTTTAAATCTCTATTGGAAAAATGAATGGGTTCTGGAACGATGGAACGAGAAAATGGCTGCCACTGCTTTGCCCCATATACGGATGCTGCTGGGGTTTAAGTGGTGGGGGGATTGGGGGAGGATGGTTGTGGCAGTCGGCATCCCTCTGGGACCCCCAAATGACGCCTGTGCTTCTCTGCATGTCGGGTCGTTTCACGGATGACAGAAACCATGACATGACATGTGACAGAGAGAGAGGGAGTGAGAGGGAGACCCTCGCCATGCCAGGGTGCAGGCTTTGGAAAACACACGAACCACCATGAGGTAGCTAACAATCAGCCCTAATCAGCACCGCTACACATTGAAACCCGATACAAAGCCAAAACTCTCTCAACGCACAATCAGCAGCATTTGGCGTCTCCCCCTCCCCCGCTCCCCGGGTCCAGGTTTAAATGAGACCTTTTTTCCTTTAAACTGCGACCCTCTCAGGATCTGCAGATCACTGGGGGACTTTCTTCCAGAGAGAGAGGGGGGGGGGGGTACCGAGGGGACTGAGGGGGAGGTTTGATTCACAGAGGGAACCATTAAGGGAAGGGCACATGCCATTTACCACAACAAATGGCATCAAACCCGTGGCCCATTAAAAAAGGAAATTGCTCGAAAATTACCCCCAAGTCAATTAGGGTCATTATTTTGTCCTTCAGTACAGTTGGGGGACGGGGGGGATGGGGAGGGGCCATCGTCAGGGACCTAAGCACCTTGTTTTAATTGAGGTGTTTGAAAAGGCATTTCGTAAAAGTCGAGGCGAGGGGGATTGGCAGGAGGGGCTGTAGGCGGGGGGGGATGAAACACCTGCCATATAATAACGGAGAGTCATCATGGAACACTGGGGAAATAAGCCGCAGACAGGCCATTTTAACCAGAAGGAAACTCATGCAGTTGTTGTTGTTGTCGTTGTCGTCGTCGTTGTTGTTGTTGTTGTTGTTGTGGCACTGCAGCATGGTTACATCATCACTGATTAGAAACAGAAAGCAACATGGCCTCTAATCACCCAGCCACCTGGATGTGTGTTTGTTGTCTCGGAGGTAGCAGCTCTGCAGTGACTTCAGTGGAGTGCGGGGTTGGGTTTTACTTCTGTCCTCTCAGGACAGAATAACTGGGTGACCTTGCAGTCTTTATGCAAAGGTTAAAATGTAATTTAGATATAGCATGTTATGTAGACAGATGCCAGTTCCATTTGTTGACCTGGCATCCTGTAGGACCACTTCACCACTTTTCAACCTACCTTCATAATTGGTCCTTACTAATGCTCATGATAAAATATCACAATTTATTTCTACTCGGGCTGTGGGCCGTTCAGAAACACGTCATCGATGGGGAATCCAAGGTACTAGAAACTGCAGGTGCAACGCTGTCTGTATTATTGTGTGGCTATATATGTCCTGTCGTGCTTTGAAAGACCTTTCCACTTTGTGAAGGATAGAGGGACAGCTTAGCCACTTGCGTCTGTCCATCCATATTTTGGGCATGTCGTTCCAGAAGAACATTTTCAAATGCTAACCTCGCTCACTATGTCACCAAGGGCGAGCATCAAACATGGTATTTGGCATATACCGTTTATCTAAATGGTATCCTGGTTGTCAATATGGTATACCGTTGGTTTATACCACTTTTAAAATGTTCAAAACTGTATCAAAGCTGGCAGCCTGGTTCCGTTTCCGGGTCACGACTGAGTAGACGTGTGCTGCTAAGCTAACGCTCCCACGCACTTTAAATATACATTTTAAACACCTCAACGTCACATTCTACTTCGCTAAAGTGCATCGGTTATATCCTCTACGCTACTTTGCTTCGTTTCATCCGAAAAAGTCGACCTAATAATGTCCAAAAGGGGAAACAAGAAGACCGACTCGGCGCCGCCGACACCGACACCACAGGCAATCAATCAATGCTACTTCACTTATCGATGTGTGTTGGTCATTGTTGAGCCTTGATGGCGCATTTTGTTTTGTTTACAAGTAGTAATGTTTCGACCGTCACTTATATTGGGTATATTTCAGTGAGTGTCCCCCCTCTTGGTCCGTCGGAGTAAACCCGAACCTTGAACTGTGAACTGCTTCTGATATCAAACGATTTTAGGGGCAAACCTTTGGTTTGGTGGTCACTTACTCTGACGGGACTGATTCACAGACAGTATTATTTTTCTTCGTTGAGGTATGCCACACTATGAATATGTCATTTATAATGAAACGCCACAATAACTGTATTTTATACTAATACTTGACCACTTATTTTATTATTACCTTCAATATTAGAGCTGTGATGGTTGGTGATGACACTGAATATTAATATTTCCATTATTGATATTACTACACAAGCGGATGTTTGTATGCACTTGGATATTTACATTAACCTATATTTATATATATATATATATATTTTGTGGGGGGGGGGGGGGGGGGGGTGGCTGTAGGCTGTCTGCTCTGGACTTGGTTGGGACCACTATCGGGGCGTCCGCGTGGTGCAGGTTAAAGTTCCTGCCCACCACCATGGAGCTCAGTCTTCATGGTGCATACGGCTTGGCCGAGCGCTCCAACGAACACAATTGGCCGTGTTGGCGGGTGGGAAGCTGAATGGGGAGGGCTCATCTTTGTCGCTGCATTGATGATCCCCACAAGTGGTCAGGGCGCCTGTTCAGGGGAGGGAGGAGGTGGGGGGGGGTAGCGTGTACCTCCACATGCGTTACGCCCCCCTAGTGAGACCTTTCACTGTCAGGTGGAAAGAAGATGTTGGCTTGACGGCCCGGGTATCAGAGGAGACCTGAGGCTTTCTTCACCCTCCAAATGACTGATTGTGGGGGTTAGCAGAGATGGAGTACTTGTAGAGAGGCTGGGGAATTGGGAATTGGCTTTACTAAATTGGGGAGAAAATGTTTTTCTTTTGTCTTGAAGGGCCATGTTTTTCACAATAACAGTCTTCTTAATATGTCTGCCCACGATCTCTGTAATTTATACAGTACGTTTGTTTACCCCACAGTCACTGATACTAAAATTGAATGTTTTAATTTAAGATTTTCTATGAATCTGTGACTTGACACGCATACTGTTATAAAACAAAAATAAAAAGATTTTGAAAAGAAAGCTGGCAGCCTGTACCATCACAAACACGGACATTGATTCCCTGGAAGGAACAATCCAATGCAGACAGAGAGAGATGTGACTGAACATACAGCATGATCAATACGCACCAGAAATTGACACTTGAATGTGTGTGTGTGACACACAAGACAAGGAGCTACATGTACATGGCACTCAGGTCTATTGAAAAGCACTGTAAGCGCGGTTTCTCCCAACAAATGGATTCTATCCTCTCCCCTTAAGTGTGATGGCAGAGAGAGGGAGGACACCTGCGTTCTTTAGAGCAGTGGTTCTCAAAGTGGCGTCTGGGGACCCCCAGGGGTCCTCGAGGGGGTTCCAGGGGGTCCCCAGCTAAAGTAGTTAATATAGGGTCACAATCATTTGAACCACTTTAACCATATTTTATACTTTATTTTTTTAATACTAAAAATAGCAGATACTGTATACCGTTGTGCGTGCATTTCATAGCGCCTTTATCCAAAGCTCTTTACATAGATTGTGCATTACTATATATATATATATATATATATATATATATATATATATATATATATATATATATATATATATGTATATACAGTATATATATAAAAAGCTGGATCCATGTGGTCCCCAGTTAAATGATGGAGAGTTGGTACTTGGTAACCAAATGGACAACTTAATTTATAAGAAGTCTACATAATTTGAGAATATAGAATAATTGTTATTTTGATCAGAGTTTGTCTGTTATCTCTCCTATGGTACCAACTTCAGTAGGCCTACAACATGGAATTGTGGACAAAATCTTTCCCAAGGACAACAAAAAGAACATTTGACTGGAAAAAAAAAGGTCTGAGAGGTTAAATGTCATCAAATGGTGGTCCGTGACAGGGGGGAAGCCACAGGGCCAGGTCATGTCACACAGGCACCAAGTCATTCAATCTCCTCCTTCCCCTTGAAGACATATTCCATTACTGCCACTCATGAATGCTCTGGGTTATATAGAAGTGTCCTCCGGGTCCATTTATCAGGTCAGCCGGGGATGGCAGGATGCTTTTAAAGTAATAACAACGAACAGTGATTTAACAGTATTGTATAGACCTTTACAGGAGCTGAATGTGCGTGCGTGTGTGCGTGTGTGCGGGAGGGCATGTGTCTGGTAATTTGTTTGTATGGTCGATGTTTTAACCCTGCTTCTGGTCATGGTTAAGTGTGTGATAACATCACAATTTAGCCCTTTTTTATTTTTTTATAATATTTGTTTTATTTGGAAAGAGCAGTACATTCCAGATAGCATTTTCACATATGACACACGAGCAATTCCCAAGATTCTTTTTTTTTTTCACCCCTCTTCCCTCCCTCATCCCCCCTCCAAGTGGCTCCAACTCCAATGTCTCTGTATAGTCCTTTTTCATATGACATCAAGTCCACACTTAAACAGGGACAAACGGGGCAATATCACTTCGGATTGTAACATTTCAGGAGGACAAAAAGAAAAAAGTGGGCAGAAAAATAAATAAAAATAACAACCAAAAAAAAAAAAAAAAAAACGAAAGTATAGGCTATACACTATAATTTAGCCCCTTTTGAAACACTTTATATTAATTATATTATTAACCCTGATGTCCCTATTTTTTTTTAAATGTATTTGATTCAAAAGTAGCAGAAATAGCAGATCTAGCTCACAACATGTGAGCTTGAGCTGCTTGAGCTGTGATTTTCACTATTTACTTTACAAAGTAGGGCTTAATTGGCAAAATTTTCGTTTTCATTCATTCATTCATTCAGCCGTTTATTGCAAAACATAATGCATTCGTGCTGTGGAGATATTTCAGGAAGAGTCCTGTGCCTTACTCCCTTTACAAGCTGTCCTTTGTCCTTGTTAACGACAGACGGACAGACAGACAGACAGACAGACAGACATGTGGAATACTCTTATAGAGGGTATGCACATGACATCATCGTACCTGGAAGTTATTTTTTGCCACTGAGTGTCAAAAAACTACTTTCTGGCCTTGACAGCCCATTCATCCAAACAGAAAAGTCCTGTGATTGCATTAAACAATGTAAAACTCACCAACATTGCAGCTGTACGAAAATCTTGAATTATCCTCTTTCTATCTGCAAAGTCTTTGTTTCATACAAATCCACCATAGAAACGTTATGAGCTACTTTCTGTCAAGAAATGCGCTGCATTTGATTATTTTGTGTTAGAGTTTGGAAGTGGTTGCTTTCAATAACAACATTTTGCTCATGCCTCCTGCATTGTGTGACATTTAGAAACAGGTGGTACGCAGGACGGTTGAGTGCTTTCCACCGAGTGCTTCCAAACTCCAACCTTCCATGCTGCTCAATGTTTGGCCACTCAGTATAGATGTTGTCTCTGTAGAGGGAGAAATGGAGGCGTGCCAAGGATAGGCCCCTGGGGGATCCCGCTCAACCAAGTATATAGGGGTTAAGTGGTTAATCAATACGTCAATAGAGTAATTGACGAAACACAATGGGAAAGTGCACTTGCATTGTCTGCTATCTTCGGCAATTGTTTTCACCAAAGAACACCTACTATGACATGCCCAGATTGGGAAAGTACACATCGACGGCGTTGTAGTGGAATGCCGTCGATTAGATTTCGTCATCCAAAACTAAGGCAGAGTGCCTGGTTTCCGTACAGCACTGTAGAGAGTGGTGCAGAAACTCAGCGCATTGTAGGAGGAGAGTAGGAACTCGCTTTTTATAGGTAAGTTGCTACTCAATTAGGCCTTAAGGTGACACCAACATTTTTTGTTAATGACGTTTAGAAGATTAACAACACTTTCCTGGGGGTCTTTATGTGTATAATATGTGGTTTTAGATATTCTAGATTTTTTGCAGTGAGCCCAGTGTCTCTGATCAAATGATGAAGGACCCTAAATGCTTTGGTGCACTGCTCCTCTATAGAGACACACGGGGACTACAAATCCCCCCCCCCCCCCCCCCCCCCCCAAATGAGACAGCGTCCCCACTTCTGTTCCGTTTCAACGGTGTACTGCAGCTGCCGATGCAATCCCTATGAGAGGCATCATAAAATACCCTAATTTCACTGGTTCATTACTGAGGCTGTAGCGATTTTTTTTGTATTCTAATAAAGTGTTCCTTATGTTTGATTTGTCCTTTTCAATGTCACATACCTGCCATCTCAATATACATCCCACAATGTACTATAATATACTCCATCAGTTTGTGAAAAGTGCTAGCATTGTAAATCACAAGTCAAAGTGGTCGCACGGTATATACATCACGGTTGCATCCCTTGAGGTTTTCAATACCCAGATATATTTGTTGTATTTCGTTTTATATGCTTAAGTATTTGTTGAAAATGATCTAAACAGCATCTTGCAAGACTATTATTAATACTCATCTGGAGAATTCACTAGGTAGTTGAAAATGTCAGTATGTCACTCCTCCATTTAGATTTTCCCATGCAACTATTCAGCAAAGTTGACAGCGGTAAAACACACCGTCGGAGCTCCGCGGTAGGTACAACATATAAAGTAAGCCTGTGACATGTTCAAAACATAGGCATGAATAACAAAGTCAGTCGGGATCGGGATGTATATTGAGAATTCCACTCTTTAAAGTCGGCACTCGTAGCCTCGTAAAGGCAGTGACGTCCCTTAAAAGCGACAGGTTCTCTGTCTGCCGTCTCCCCTCAGCTCCGTTAACATTATGGGTAACTCATTCAAGTGGTAATTAAATGTGAAATACATCCTCTATTGAGAAAACAACAATATATGTTGACAAAGACACTTCATACATTTGGAAACATATTTTTATTCAAATCAATATAGTCTTCAGTTCATTTCATATTATTTTAAAAGTAGGCTAACTACAGTTGAATTTCAATGGACTTCTATGGGCTGGCCTGCAGTACACCGTGCCAACAGACCAGAAGTGGGGACGCTGTCTCATTTGGGGGCATGGAATTTGTAGTCCCCGTGAGTCTCTATGTGGATAGGGGGCTAGGGGTCTGTCTTATTGAGACAACATGTAGTCCAGGAAGTAAGTTAGCCCAGTGTAGATGACAGAGACACTGGGCTCTCTGCTAAAATCTAAAACATCTAAAACCACATATTACACACAAAGACCCCCAGGAAAGTTCTAAACGTCATTTGCAACTTTTGCAAAAAGGGTGAAGTTTCCTTTCAAGGCTGAGAGTACCATCAGGGACCGTTTGCAAAAGGTACAGAGGTACAGTTAAACAATAATGCTTATAGGGTAACACAAAAAGCCCTGACGGCTTGTTTCCAGTGTGGTCCTATGTGTATTAAATCCATCAAGACATATAAAGACATGCAATACTATACAATAAATAATCAGTAAAAGTATATGCCAAACTATTTTTTTCCCCATTTCTTTAGCAACGATCAGACAGTTGAATAAAAGATAAGCCTGTACCCGCTGCTCAAACTGAACTGTGTTTTAATATTGACACCTGTTTTATATGATGATTTCATGTACTTCCGTTTTCTTGTCCTACATTCTGTTTTCTTACTCTAACTGCATCATTCTCGCAAAGTCGACAGTCTCGCAAACGACAGTCGACAGTCTTGCAAACGACAGTCGACAGTCTCGCAAACGACAGTCTACAGTCGACAGTCTCGCAAACGAGACTGTCACCCGCCTTTTACCCTGTAAATGTGACACATGTAACAAATACAGACTAACTGATTACTAGGGGGAGATAAGGTTCACGCGGTTATATTGACGGCTGTATTGACGTATTGACGAATGGATTAAGAGGTGGGGGGGAGGCTGCCGATCTGCATAAAATAATTGAATAGTGATTGCGCCAAGCAGGCGGATGGGAGGGACAGGAGGTCTGTTGTTCTAATTCCACTAATGACCTGCTGGGGGGGTCACTTAAGCAGCAACCAGGCTGGACGTCTGCTGTGGGATTTGAAGGGGACCGGGACGGTGAACACACACACACACACACACACACACACACACACACACACACACACACACACACACACATATTCACAATTGTTTTCCTTTCAAGGTTTCGTTTCAAAAGATTGATAGTTTATTTTATTTTTCATTGAGGACATTGAGGCTCCATTTCACCGGTGCCAATTGCCTACGCCCTACGCTGTAATCCTGGACGCTACTCTCCCTCTGCCAACCTGGGGAGAACCCCAAACTGAGCTCATGCTTCCTTCAATGCATGACCAGTGAGCAGGGTGGGGGTTTCCCCGGCAGGGCGACATGACCATTCTAGTGCTGTATCTCAAACCAGCTGCTAGATGTTTTTTTAACCACCACCTCCTGTCAAACCTCATGTACACGCCTGCTACTCTTTGCGCCTCATATCTGACCTGCACTTTTTGTGGTCAAGACACAGGCGACAAAAAGCTTACAAAACAACCTAGCGTGACCAGCGACATTGCTGCCAAGTCACACTGCCAAGTGTGTAGATGAAAAGGGTTGGGTCAAACAGCGCAGGAAACTGATAAAACGGCAAGAATGACTTATTTAGCAGGAATTGTGTGGAGAGAGAAGGGTGAGTGGGGTCAAACGAAAAGACATGACGCAACAGTGACGCTTCACACGTTGCGCTGGAACAAGTCGATTGACTTTAGCGTGAAATTTTTTTGGGGAAAGCATTTTGTTTCTTTTCATTTTCTCTTTTTTTTGCTTTGTGTCGCTGGCTTTCATTGACAATTACTTGTTGCTTTGATGTCACTATAGTGTGAACGCAAGATCAGTGTGTATAGCCTATTGTGAGACTGCTAGTCCCACAAGACCGAACAGATGTTGATGTTTTCGATTAAAACGAGAGGAGAGGATAAGTCCAAATTAGGGAAGCAAACGTTTGCGTGCCAATGTCCCATCTGCTGTACAAGCTGATTGGTGTGATTGGATCTCATAATTGGAGCGGCTGTACCAGTCAGCCAACAATGTGAGAGAGAGGGAGAGAGAGAGAGGCAGCGGTAATAATGCCCGACATATACTTGATTGCGCATTGCATTGCACACCAAACAGCAGATCTACAAGCTCACAACGCATCACGCTACATCGCTACAATGTGCTGTCAGCTTGTAGATCTGCTATTTTCAGCCCTGGTTGACCGCAGTCCACCTGCCAGAGGCAGAGGTTAGACGGTGACTGCTGTATGCACACGCCCTCGCCACGCCATTGGCTGTGCAGACATGAGACTCCGCCTTTTAACCCGCGTCGGGCCACAACCCTTTCCACTGTGAAGCGACCAATCGGCTTCGAGAATTGTGGCCAGTGGTTTGGGTTGTCACGGTAACAAATGGCCCCTGGTAGCGCAGGTTTCCTTTGCAAATCTTTACCTTCCTCGACTTCCTTCCTTCCCTCTCTCTCTCTCTATCTCTCTCTCTCTCTCTCTCTCTCTCTCTCGTAACTAAGTACATTTAGTAACTATACTGTACTACTTCTACTCCACTATACATCTCAGAGGCAAATATTGTACTTTTTTACTCTACTACAATTATTTGACAGCAATAGTTAAGGGTCACTTTGCAGATTCAGATCATTACATAAGTGCAAAGCATGCATTGGCCTCTTGAAAACACAGCGTTGTGAGCTTGGAGATCAGCTATTTTTGAAAAAGTTTGAAAGACACACTTTTCTACTTTTACTTTATTTGAATACTCTTACTCAAGTACAATTTTGAACACAGGCCTTTTATTGTTCATAGTGTGTTACTATTACTTAATACTTAATATCTGAGTACTTCTTCCACCACCTCTCTCTCTCTCTCTCTCTCTCTCTCTCTCTCATTAGCCCCAGAGCCATGGGAGCGGAATGGTGCGCTGGTTTGTTTCCATGTGAAACAGTGAGGGTCAGTGCAGGGGTGTGACGCACGGCATTGTTCCCTCCGCGAGGAGAGGAACCTCGCGCCGCGAGGCCACTTCCCGTCCGCTGCGAAAAAACATCGGACACTTTCTCACACGGCTTCTCTTCCTCCCGCTGCAGTCGCTATACGACCGGCTCAAAACAAAACCCAGAGGGAGAGAGATTTTTGATTTTTGATTATTGATAGTAGAAAAAGTGTTTTCTAATTTATGTTTTTCAAACAATCAATCACAAACTACCATACAATGACAATTATAAAACATTTATTTATGTATTTATTATTATATTTGTTTAGAGCAACACTAGAAAAGTGATTCCCAGATTGTTTACAGAAAAAGTCCTCATTCTTTCATGGTATTTATATTCAAACATTACTCGTGCTTTACTGTAAGTCAATTCTTAAAAACTGCTAAACACCTCTGCCCTCCATTAATTTCTTTCCTAGAGAGAGAGAGAGAGAGAGAGAGAGAGAGAGAGAGGCATTGTTGGTGAAAGACAGGGAGAGAAGCAAGTGATGACGGAAGAGCAAGGGTGAGAGGACAGAGAGAGAGAGAGACTGCCATGCAGGCATGCAATACTCTGTCTGATCAGAACAGCTGATTTTGATTAGGTGTGCTGTCATGCTTATTTGAAGCCCTGCTGTATACGGTATGTCTCTATGGAGACAAACTGGATCGATTGACAAATCTATCCACAGATATAAGAACACAAGGGTCTCACACCTGTAGCAGGATGCTGGTCCTCTGTCCTCTTTTATCTGCTGTCGCCCTGTGTCTCTGTGTTGCGTCTGCTAACATTGAACCTTTTAAGGCTGTGAGCCCCCCAAATTATCATTTTTGAACTGAGGACCCCCCCCCCCCCCACACACACACACACACACACCCTCACAAGCACTTGAAATTGTGCCTGAGTTGAGGCATTACATTTAGTTTGACTCACGTTCCACAGATAATTAGAGTCGTTCCACAGAGCTTGTAGAGTCTTCCATTTATTTTAATTTTTTTATTGTTGATTACTTTTGATGCAGTGCTGGTCTGTCCGTACTTCTGTATGTTATAGGCATTCGAAACGTCTTAAAAGTCCTTAAATAGTCACTTCACTGTCCCCCCTGGGGGTCCCGACTCCCGACCCACAGGTTGATAACCAGTGTTATAGCTCACTATCTGTGTTTCTTTTTGTCCCGTGATGTCATAAGAGTCGTGTTGCCCTGAATGGCCAGCTCCCTCATTGAAACTGAAGATTTATTTAAGGTGTAAACCAAATTAAAATACCAAGCGGTCCCATGCATCACTGTGGTTGGCTTCACTCACCGCCCCTATTGTCACTGTCACGGCCATGTGTCGTTGTCTGTCTCCCAAGCATGACCTTCAGCTGATGGGCGCCAAGCTAACCAGGTTGTAATGCACGTAACTCGAGAACCGTTTGACCCACCGACTACTCATTTGACACACGCGTTCCACAGCCCCACAGGGAGTGCAGTGCCAGGTATCGAGTCGGTCGGACCCACGGTTCTCAAGAATCACCACAAAAGGCTCTGGTCAGGCTCTGCCAGTATAGGCCTAATGAGGCCAACTCCTTTCACCTGGGCCAGGCTCTGCCAGTGGGCCTAATGAGGCCAACTCCTTTCACCTGTGCAATTTCCAGCCTCTGCCTCAGCCAATTGAGGCTCAATCAATCAGGCTCTGCCAGTGGGCCGAATTGATTGCCTAGTACACTTTTCAGTTTGCAGTCTTCACATACACAGGCACACAGGCACAAAGTAAGATCTCCATGTGGGACAACGGCTGACAGTTAAAACGGGTGCTATGACAACGTATATCATTAGGTTCACAAGTTGCATCGTTTCCTAGTGGGCCGGTGGCCGACGTCACAGGTCTAGTTATTATATAAGGAGGACATTTTGTACAGTGTACAGTATTTGTAACTTTTTTATGTGGACATGCCCACCAGTTCATCAAGTATGACTGGTTTGGGTGGTGATCCACCTGAACTGAAGCCGCACCCACAGCTGTTGTATGATAGAGAGGGGAGGGGATGATATTGTGATGTCACTGTTTTTTTTTCTTCATTTGACTGTCAGTTTGACTGTCAAGGGTTCACCCTCCAGGAAGATACCACAACCACACCAAGGGATCTAATGAAGTATACTGTCACCTCATAAATGCATGAAAAACTGGAAAGAATACAAACAAATCACGGCACTCCATCTTTAAGATCTATTCATACTCCGGTTTTAGGTGATAAGGTGACCACCGGAAACTACAACATTACGTCACGCCGTGGTGGTAAGCGATTCACCGCCCACCCAAACACATTTCTCTGTTTATACTAACCACCGTTTCGGTGGTCACCTTATCACATAAAACTGGATTATGACTAGGCCTTTAGTCTGCTCACCACGCCCACCCACCCCTAACCCTGCCCACCCACCTTCCACCTGGTGCTATCTTAGTCTGGTCACGTTCAACACGGAGACACATGACATTATGGCCCTCATTTATCAATCGGGTGTAAAATCTGCCACAGATTCGAGTGCAGGTTTCGTAGTACACCCACGTCGCCACGGCATTTATAAAGTGATCGCAAACAGCTGATCCTTCCTTAATTTTGTTCTCACGTTAATAAATGTCACGGCTGAATTTGATCTGGCACGCCCTAAGAAATCAAGCCTCGCCCTCGTTTTTGCGACATGAACAACGGCAATACGTTTCCTGAAACCATGGTTACATGAAAAAATAGGTTTCTCCCGTGCCTTGCTGCCCGCCTCACCCCCCTCTCTCATACACACGCACAGCACGCACACGCAACTTGCAAGCCCAACTAACTGGTGTGTTGTTAAACAAATAAAGAACGAACACCTGCATGAATTAAATAAAGTTGTAGGCCTACCCTGTCTGTTTCACTCTCACCTCGCTTGCCTTGCTGTCATGCACGCACGCACGCACCTACATGACACATTAAAATAAAGCTGTCTGTTTCTCCTCTCGCTTCGCTCCCTTGCTGCCCGCCTCACCCCCCGCATGCACGCACGCACATATCGCTATTTAGTATTTGCAACTTTCACTGTGTGTTGTTAGTTGTATATTAAATTATTAGAACGAAAACCTGAACCTGTGAACCATAATTAAATAACAAATAGGCACAGACACGCTGCTGTTTTGCAGGTGCTCTTCCTGTCCTGTCTGTCTGTCTGTCTGTCTCTCTCTATCACAGTGGTCCGTCCGTGACCAACTGACCATGCACGTTCCGACGTTCGACAGTCTATTTAGATTGCCAGTCGTTATAGTCACTGCAGTGGCCGGGCTGTCAACTGTCATTATATGAATGTGCAGCCAAAACAGTATATAGCCTCATATGTGGCTGGTGGTGGGCAGCGTGGGCTGGCTGGGTAATATACCTATATCTCCGATGCAGTTCCCACTTGCGCTGGGAGCCTGGCACGGTACATTTGGCATTCGAGCGACGCGTCGGGTTTATTATATTGCACATACCGTAAGAAATCGGCCTTCATGCTGTAGATTAGGCTATAGTAGGCTATACCTGCACGTTGGGACTCTCCGCAGCTGAGCTGCAGCACTGTCTGCTGCACTATACTCTCCAACGTCCCGTCATGGAAATATTTCAGCACAGACAGCCCAAATCCTCGCATGTATGCGCTCATGCAAAACACTGTTTAAATGGCTTAAGCATCTCTTGCAACATTGTTTTTAATTGCGCGATTTTATCTCCTACTAATTTCATATGACACATGTATTCCTTAACATTTTTATTTATTTATTTTTTACATGTAGCCCATATACATTATACATACCTTTTATATAAACATTTTAGGAGTGAATACATATATATTTAGATGCCTGTGTCAGCCTCTCAGCAGTTCAGACAAGGCTGCTCCGCTTGTGTAAAACAGAAAAACAGCGTACGCCAGCTGAAGAGTAGACGTGACTATTTGTCCTACTCAAGTTCAATTTCAAGCTTTGCCGGAAATGTTAAATGCCGAAAATGTCGGTAATTTCGGCGTGCGCCCATATTTTGGCGTACGCACGGTTGATAAATGAGGGCCTATGTGTCTCTGTCGGGATGTGGTGTAACTGAAAAGTTACTAAGTATGGCTGTCCCTATCACGTTTTTGGGCTCCCGATCCGATATTTATATTTTATAGAACACGTTTATGCCATATCAGAATAGTACAATATCCCAAATCAGACAATATCCAGTCTAATATCATGATATTGATATAATATTGATACTAGGGATGTCCCGATCATGTTTTTTGGCTACCGATGTGAAAATGACGTCCCCGGCCCCGATTTACGATCACCCGATCCGATCGGGACAACCCTATGACAAAAAAAAGGAGTATTTCCAATTTTCAGTACTGTTACTTATGTACTAGGCCTACTCCAGTACATCTCAGAGGAAAATATTATACTTTTACTCCACTAGAAAATCTTTAGTTACTAGTTACTTTGTAGATTTGGATTATTATTACAAAACATGCATTTCCCACTTCAGCCCTATAGCCTACATTTCGACCATTTGAAAATGGCAGATCTACAACCTGCAATGTGTCGGCATGTGACGGGGCTCAAACTGCTTGTATCTTCAAACCATTCTAGAAACAAGCCTGTGAAATATGTTGCATGGCACGGCCATGGTTCTTGTCATGGAAAAGAGCTAAGACATAACCCTCCCCGCCCGACTTCCCTTCTGCCAACACAGCTCGTCTCCGCCTCACAAGGCCCAACGGAGGATCTCATCAGCATCTTCATAGAAGCCAAACCATGACATAATGATGGCCAATTAGTTTTAGTGCACAGTTTCCCAAACAGTGCATTAAAGTCGGGACCCACTTGTGGGTCACGGACCAATTTTTATGGGTCACGACTCGAGTAAAAATCTGATTTTCTTTTCATACATAATAAAAGAAGAAAAACAAACAAACAAATTCCATTAGTAAAAATAATAATTACAGAATCTCTGTATTGGGTCTCGACCTGAAAGGTTTGTGAACCACTGAGTTTTTGTGCATTTAAATGCTTTATACTTTAAAAAAAGGAAAGAGTACAGTATTTAGATATACAGTGTTTGGACCACGACGTGTCATTGAATTCCTACAGTTATATTGATCAGAACAACATATAAACTCAACAGTGACATGCATATACCGGTACTTGGTTTTCAAGCATGTTCAGTATATCAGCTAAACGACGTCTTCAATATATATATATATATATATATAATATACTGTATATATTTTGCTCATTATTTCTTTAATATTGAGATATTTTCTGTCTCTGCCTAGAGTGCATTTTTACAAGGCGTAGTATACGTTCCTCCTCGGAGGCCCTTGAACACGCAGTGCCACGTTTCGTCCCCTCCCCCACCCCCTCGGTTCATAACAGCGAGGCATGCAGGATCAGTACTGCGAGTTTTATTGGGGCTCTATGCAAACCGCCGTAGGTTCACCGGGGACGAATAAAACGATTATTGAGCAAAACGAGCGCCATACGCCACACAGAGGGTATCGAGTTACTGCCTGGGGCTTTTAAAGAAGACCAGGAGAGCTGCTCTGTAGCCGCACTAAATGAACTGCTTTTTAACCTCTTCAACCAAGACGCACGCATGCACACACACACACACTCCGACTCCGACTCTCTCTCTCTCTCTCTCTGCAATTACAGCTTGATAAAGATCAGCTGACATGTTTTCACAATGAGATGTTGGGGCTCAGTGTTATCTTATTTTAAAGTGACTCAGAAGACTACCAGACCAAATAAAAACTAAGATAGGATGACTAAAACTAATACTAAATATACGGACAATTTTGGACGGATCAGCTTGGTTGCATATTCGTATAAAGTTGATTGCATTCCAACTTTACAAATCCGGTCGGTCCAACCATGAACGGCTGTTGATCGGCAACCTCAGCATGTCGTGCAGCACGTTTGCTGAGGTTCAAGGTTGGACTTTATTATCTTGTGTAGGCTACAGCTACATGAGAGTAAAACTTATTGTTTTGCCTGGCTTCCTTCAGACAATGCAGCAGCATATAGATAACAACATCAAACAGCAAGCACAGTAAACAAAGGGACATAGTAAAGAGTGCATAAAGAGCATGCATACATTCTGTTGAAAATGAATGTTGAATAAACATATTCGGTGTGCACATATAGCTTTACAGTTTGTGTGTGTTTTTCTCTTTTTATTTATTCGCTGTGTGTGTGTGTGTGTGTGTGTGTGTGTGTGTGTGCGCGCGCCCGAAACAGGAATGCCAGGGTTAATATGGTTAAATGGATGTGTCATTTTTTAGGAACGGTTCCAACACTGTGAAAAGAATAGAGTGTACTAAAAACCCTTGACGGTGTAACACACACACTACTCAGATCAACGAAGGCCCGGGCAGGAAGGGGGGAGGAGCTTGTAGCGTCAGCCAATGGCAGCGGTCCTCGGGGGAGGAGCCAGGAGTCTGACGCAAAGCAGGAAGCCACCTGATGTGAGCGGGGTCACATGAACGCACCACATGGGAGCAGGTGCTTCCTCCATGACACACACACTCGTACACACACACACACACACACACGCACACATCCTTCACGCACATACACACTTGCATACCTCACACACGTACACACTTGAATACACACACACACACTTGCAAACTAAATTAGGCCGCTGGTCATCTCCTCTCTCCGCTGTGTCACAGAGGCTTTCCCAGACATCCAGCCCACGCACACACACACACACACACGCACACACAAATAAACACACACATCGCATCCTCAGACAGGGAGCGGGGGAGGGTGAGGGTGGGGGGGGGGGGCGTGTAGCGGGGAGGACAGAGGAGGACAGTGCGACGGCGCACGCACACCAAAACACCACAGGAAAGTCTAGAGAGCAGACCCCCGCTGTACACCCCGCACACCTCCCCCCCGCCCCCCAGGAAAAAACAGACAGAACACACGCCGTTTCATCACACGTGAAGAAAAAAGAGGGCAACGCAAAAACATCCGAAACGAGAGAGAGAGAGAAGAGAGAAACCCATTGAAGTTTAAAACTATACTTGAACCCTATGACTGTCGGGGCAGAAACCTCTTATCTCCGTATTCTAACTTTTCTTTATTATTTCTTTTGGCTTTCGTCTTTTTTTTTAATATTTTGTATAGAAGGATAGACAGGAGGCTGACAGGAAATGGGGAGAGAGAGATTGGGGGTGACATGCAATAAAAGCCGTCAGGGTCGGGATTCGAACCCGTTGACTGGATTACCAGCCAGGGTGCCTGGACCGCTGAGCCATGGCCCAGGTTGTGTGTGTGTGTGTGTGTGTGTGTGTGTGTGTGTGTGTGTGTGTGTGTGTGTGTGTGTTGTTTTGTAAATCAACGCCCTATACTTGATCGTACTGCAGTGTCACACAAAAGCATCAAAAGTAGCAGATCTGCAAGCTCGAAACGCGGCGCGAAGCTACACGTTTTGAGCTTGCAGATCTGCTACTTTTTATGCTTTTGAATTTGAATCCTGAAAAGTAACAGTTTTAGACGTATGAGGTTCCCACCCGACAGTTCCCCCTCAACACCAAATGTCATAACGCTGTAATCTTCAGGGCCAGAACAGATATAAATATATATAGGGACACCACGGTTCACACGGTTAAAACAGCGTGAAGTGAACAATCATCTAAGAAAAAAATAAAAAATAAAGTCCTAAATACAACCAGAATAGAAAACATCCTTCCTCTTGTATTTCCTTTCTCAGAGGAAATCATACATAGAATACATAACAGCCTGCATCGGGGCCTAGATACTGTGTGTGTGCGTGTGTGTGCATGTGTGTGCGTGCGCGTGCGTTGATGAGGCCCTCCAGGAATGCATGTCATGGAGTGTCCACATACGTGCGCGGCTTTGCATCGCAGAACGAAACAATAGCACCATCATCATCACAGCATTACGTGTTTACAGCGGAGGGTCTGACTCATTGTGGGGAGGTGCACGTACTGTATGCAAAGCCCCCCGTTCCCTCTCTCCAACACACACACACACACACACATTTGGAAGCCATTAAACTTGTGACCTTGGGGATTGGGGGGGGGGGGGGATTGCATGCATGTGAAGATGAGCAGCTGTACATTGCATCCCATGCCGGTCTAGACGCTTTCCTGGCCGTGATTAAAACTTGCGTTAAGAGTGTTGTAAAGAACCTCTGGAAAGTATTTGTATGAAAACAAAAACCTTGTCTATAGCTGCTGCAGTTCTATCAAATCAGGAGGAAATAACCGGCCGTCTATGATAACAGTCGTTTCATCCGGCGGCATACTATGATGCTAGCTCTGCCGTTGCCAGGAAAGGGAAAATGCGGGTCGGGTCGTTGAGTCTTTGGGGTTCCACCAGCACTCTTCTATGATATCGTCATATTTTCGTTGTTTTGTGTGTGTTTTTGGGAGCAGTGCTAGCCGCTCCAGCATTTGACCGTTTGTGTTTGCAAGCACAGGAGTGTCTCTCTCTCTATAGGTCTCGAGTACGTAATCATTACCTCTTCTCCTTGAGGGGCGCTAGCCTATACACAGGTTTAATGTTTGTCTTTAGTTCAAAGTTTGTTTAGTAAACGCATTGACAATGAAGGGAAAAATTGCGTAATGTGTCGTTTACGTCATATTGTCTCTTTATTGTTAATGGTGTTTAATGTTTACATCACCTAATCAACATGAGTTAGACTTTAATATATTAGCGCCCCTCACTTTTTTTTTAACTTTACATAGCATACTGCTTTGTTGTTGGGAGGTGATATTGAACCCACTCTAAACCCCCAAACACAACACAACAATGAGGTCATACAGTGCCCAGTTATTATCCCTATAATGCCCAACCTGACCTGTCACTGTAAAGCCCCCGTGTGCTTAAGTCAACATCTGTGCTCGACTCCAAGGCACCGCTCACTTCACACACACCTGTCCATCTGCTACCTTCGGTGCTTTTGACTGTGAATCCTGAAAAGTAACAGTTTGGGAAATATGAGGTTTCCACCCAACAGAGACGATATGATTACAGCCTGTGGGTCGGTCTCTGTCTCTCCAGAGACTGTTTGGGGTGAAATGTGCTCGTCTGCTGCAAGGTGTTCAGTCCGCACTCGGAGAGACACAACACTCACCCGAACATGTTCCGCTCACTTGAAATTGCCTAATTCACGTATTACGATGGTGTCACACTGGCTGACGAAAATAGTGGCGTGTGTGGCGCGTTTTCGGAGCACGATAGACTCGCATTTCTTTGGCCGCGTCACATCTCGAAATGTGTATAAATCGGGGCTAAAATGGTCCCGCGGGGGGAGAGCAGCCATACTGACTTTTCTTTTTGTACACGCACAGACTGTCTCACATCGCGTTAAATGTGATCCAGTGTTCTCCTCTGGGACCCCCAATAGAAAGACCTATTAGGTTTTTATGAGAATTGGGATGGCAGGCGAACTCTTGTGCTGGGTTGGGGCGAGGGGCTATTTTTTATGATGAGGCCATTTCATTGTTTTGGGGGGGTGGGAGAGACAGCTTGAGGCCAGCAGACACAGTCAGACAGACAGCTGGTTGGCTGCACCACCTTAATCTTATAGACATGTAGGGTCAGAACATCGTTTGTCTGGGTGGGTGCAGGCATCAGGGTTGGTGGTAACTACAGTTGGATATCGAAATGACCTTCCAAGTATAGGAACCGCTTCTAAATTGCTGGGTACCAGGTTACAAATGATGGAATCAAATCCTTGAAGTTCTTGATCCTAGATTACTGAGGCACGGCACTCTATATGCATGTGATGTATTACCTTGTGTTTACCTTACCGTACTGTACGTCACTCTGGATTGAGAACGTCTGCATGAATCGTACATTTTAAATCTGAAACAATCAAGTTATTGATACACTTGCAACACGTCCTCACAGATAGTCCTATATGGTGCGGTATAGACCATATTCACATGGCGGCCATCTTGCCATTAAGTTAAAGGCAGCCAGCTTTTTCAATGCAAAATGCCAACATGGTCACTGCGCGAATATGATCTATGGTGCTTGGAGAGACTGGGTTTGGTGACCGGCAGTAGTTCTCAAACTTGTATTAATTTCAAGGACCTTTTATCAATTTCAAGGAACCCCCATATGTACAAATGCAAATGTCCATTTGGTCCCATTTGTACACTCTCAGAGTTACAGACTTGTACGGGTCCATTTGTACACTCTCAGAGTTACAGACCTGTACGGGTCCATTTGTAGTTTTGTACACTCTCAGAGTTACAGACCTGTACGGGTCCATTTGTACACTCAGAGTTACAGACCTGTACGGGTCCATTTGTACACTCAGAGTTACAGACCTGTACGGGTCCATTTGTACACTCTCAGAGTTGCAGACCTGTACGGGTCCATTTGTACACTCAGAGTTACAGACCTGTACGGGTCCATTTGTACACTCTCAGAGTTGCAGACCTGTACGGGTCCATTTGTACACTCAGAGTTACAGACCTGTACGGGTCCATTTGTACACTCAGAGTTACAGACCTGTACGGGTCCATTTGTACACTCTCAGAGTTACAGACCTGTACGGGTCCATTTGTACACTCTCAGAGTTACAGACCTGTACGGGTCCATTTGTACACTCTCAGAGTTACAGACCTGTACGGGTCCATTTGTACACTCAGAGTTACAGACCTGTACGGGTCCATTCCAAAACCCCCTCATTGAACCTCCAAAACCGCCAACCTCGTTTTGAGAACGACTGGGGGGCGGGGATAAAGGTTTGGAGACGTTGGAGTGGGGTGGAGGTCAGGATTCAAACATCAGCCTCTCTAAAGCATTAACCACTACCCTCTAAGAGAGATCACCCCCCCCCCCCCCCCCCCCATCAGCACGGGTGGGGGAGGGGGGATTTATAGCTACAGTACTGTATGTTATCAATAACAGCTTTGGTTTGGCGGTACCGGCGGTGAAATATAGATTGTCTCTGACTATAAATCTAGACCTTCTCAAAGCATGCACAGCAGGGGGTATTGCATACGTTTTGCATGCGCGTGCCTGTGCATGTATGTGCGTGTGTGCATACGTGCATGTACTTGTGGGGGATAAATGTAATTCAGTACACACATTCCACGCGCTGAAGCCAATGACCCCCATCACAATAATGTTTACAAGCTGGCCGTCCCTCTGGTTCAGAGGTCCACAGTGTAACGTAGAGTTTTGTGTACAGACAGGTCCTCTCCGTTCTGACGTTAACCCCTTAACGTGTCTGCCTCTGCACTGAATGCACAACGATGCTCAGCCTTTTTTTCAATACAGTGACCACCAGTTTGACATGCATTAGGCCACGTCTCGGGAATCCCATTTTACACTGTGCATGTTTTGTTACAGAAATGCACCACACACACACACACACACACACAAAACATGTATACCCCTGCTGTGCATACTTTGAGAATTAATAGATTTAGTCATGAGACAATTTCACCTGTATACCGTCCAAAAAGAAAAAAATCTGATAACATGTGCTGTGCAATGTGCTACTTGTATAGCACATACTAAAAAGGTTCATATCGGAAAACATAAACAACAGATTCTGTAACATGTACCTGTTATCGGCCAATAGGCTGGAGGAATAAAAACTAAAAGACATACATCTAGTGAAGTCTGAAGTAAAGTTTGGTTGACACTGGAACAGTTAAAGCCTTTTATTCAGTTGCTAGGACAAGAAATGACTGAGTCTGAATCACACTCTGAGGAAGATTGTCAGTCATTAAAGGTTTCATGGCATTCATTTTCATTTATTTTTATTTTAGATTTTATGACCTCAATTACACCCAAATAACATGGACTTTGAACATTCAGTGGATTTTCTGTGGCCTCGGGTTTTCTGTGTGTGTTCTGAAGCCTTTTGAGCTGCAATAAAAATCAGGAGAAATCCCTCAACAGTGACACCTGCTGACAAATTGTTTTGTCATATATGGGATTTGTGTTGGATTTGTGACTGTTACATCAGTCCACAGGCAAATCAGAGCACTTGTTTGAGCCTAATAATTCAGAAACCCCCAGACTACAGACAATCTACTGAATGTTCAAAGTTTAGGTTGTGTGGGTGCAATTGAGCTCAGAAAACCGATTTAGTTTTTTTAATACAAAAACCAGTGTCCATCCCTTCCATCGGCGAATGTTTGTCCTCCTTGCTCCTGTGAAGCACTGGACTAGCCGTATTAAGGCTGAGGCGTGCTGGTAGACTCCCTTTGTGCTATAACATTGGGTTGATTGAGACATACAGTAGATATGTTAAGTTATATCTTGGTAACATGTGTACTGACTATCCAGGGTTGTCTGGAGATGTGCTGAACAGACGCCTCGCATCAACTCCGCTGCCTGTCAGCCAGAAAGCAGCGCAGGCGGAGGGGAGTCCCTGTGGAATACCTCTCGTCTTTATCGCTGCGTGGCGTGTTACAACCTCCGTTCCAGCTGTTTACCCTGACAGCCCAGGAGTTCCACAATGGATTTATGTTACCCGCTTCGCCCCCCTCCTCCCCCCAAAAGACGCATCCAGCTAAATCCCGGGCTAAAGAGCGCCAATGCGGCTACCTACAACTGCCAGTTACAGTAACATTCTGTTTCTTCACACGTGGAAGCCGTTTCACAACTGGGGGAGTTGTTGGACGCGCGCCCGGGTTCGGGTTCGAGGACACACACACATCAAAGTACGGGGGGGATTCGGAGCGTGGTTCTGTAAATGGTTCTCACGCTGCATTGCGGACCACCTAGTGCGTTTTTGGACCTGTTTGAGTCTCTGAGGCACTTTGCTCCGTGTTCGCCGTCTTGTTCTGTGTCTCTGTTTGCGCTACAGCAGTGGGTTTTCAACCCTTTTCACATCAAGGCCTGTTATTTATTCGCCATTTCAGCCCACGGACCACCATATGATTTAAATGGACCAAATGGACCAGTTAGGGGCCATTTGGATTCATTTGACGCTCTCAAGAGTTAAAGATCTAATAAGTGTCCGTTTGGTTACCAACTCTCCATCATTTACCCCCGCAAGGACCACTGGTTGCAAACCACTGCACTACAGTATACGGCATGGGGTTGTCTTCCCCAATGCCACTTCCCACTCTGACTGCAGCTCGCTGGATCTGCTGTTATGTTGACAGTTATACCTATGTGTGTTCAGGAGTGTAATCATTTGGGATGTTTGCATTCCTCAATCTGTACTTTGTTTACTTAATTTGTAGCCGCAGCAGATGATCTGCTACTTTTGATGCGTTTGTGTGCCGTTGTAGGGCGATCAAGCAGGGCGAACGGCAAACACAAAAAGTCTAGAATATGGAGATAAGGGGTTTCTGCCCAACAGCGACGACCATGTTGTTTCCTTCTGTCTTGTTGATGTTTTAAGGCGGTGTCATTCATCATGGTCATCTCTGTCAGCTTTGAGTCCAGCTGTGACTTTCTTGTTAGTCTTCTTTTTTCCCCCTCTCTCTCTCTCTTAGACCTCTTGATCAGTATGGGATGTGGCCTGCTGTTTTTGGGATACTTCCTGTTTGTTGTCCCATAGCCCCCCCGACATCACAAGGTTGTTGACGGTGATGAGAGTCAAGGTGATCTATATTTGTTAAGTTAGATCCTAAAAAGCTTCTGATGTCACAGAGAGAGAGACAGTGGGGTTGTTGTTGTTGTTCGTAGTGGACTTTCAAAGATTTAATGGACATGATAGGTTACGCGCGCACACACACGCGCGCGAACGCGCGGGCGCACACACACACACACACACACACACACACACACACACACACGCGCACACACTTTCACAGATTCAGACAAACACATTGCTGCCTGGAAGCTGTAGATAAGAAGAGCTGTGAGGGAGAGTGTGTGCGTTGGGTGGGGTGGGGTGGGGTGGGGTGGGGGGGGGGGGGGGGGGGGGGGCGTCTTGGTGTACACTACAGGACGTCCTAAGAATCCAGAGCTTCTGAATAACGGGATGAGTTAAACGCCTTAAAGGCTTAAAACACACAAAGTCACGCACACGCACACACACTCGCACGCACACGCACAGGCATGGCACATCACACACAGCACGTCTGCACATACATACAATGAGCCTAGCGGAGGTCCCTCACAGCATGCATGTGTACAGCGCGTTAATGGAATTAATGTCCCATATGTTAAAGCAGACATTAATTATCAATAACCTCACAATGAAGCACCGTGGAACAATGACGCACCAAACAGCGTGTGACCAAAATATGCATGGAAATTGAATATACTTTATTTTTTATCCAACCATATGGCCAAAGAGTTATGGGAAAACAGTTATTGGGACACTTCAAAGGCATTTACACAAATTGTATTTTGTCCCCATTTTTATAGGATTAAAAATTTTATATATATATTGTTTTAAGAATTGTTTAAAATGACAATCATTTAGAAAAATACGCTATTCACCGCATGACAATGTATATAGGTATTCATATTAATCGATTCATATTCATTGTTTTGTAACTATAACTAATAATATTATAGAATCAATATAATATTTTGAAGCCTGTGAAACTTGCGTAAGTGCTAAATGTTGCGTGACGCTGTTGCCATGGACACCAGCGTTTCCCCACATTCAGAAAAACAACAGCAGGACACACACACACACACACCCAGCTTGTCTCTTTAACGATGTCATTAGCGGCATGGACTCCATTTCCCTAACGACCCAGCCATAGGAAGACTTCTCAGCATTGTTGTTCCTCCTGGGCCCGCCGTGTGTGTGTGTGTGTGTGTGTGTGTGTGTTTGTGCGCGGTCCTGGTAAACAACACTGCAACCAAAGGGAAGAGCAGGCGGGGGGGGGGGGGGGGGGGAACAAGACCCCTCCCTGTCCAAGACTTGGACACACACACACACACACAGAATCGCCTTCTGCTGTTACATCACCTCTCTGTTATTTTGGTATTCATATATATTTGTTTAATCAATCGATAACTGATTCCACCCTTCAGTCGAAGCTAAAACCCCCACTTATCTCTCTCTGTGTGTGTGTGTGTGTGTGTGTGTGTGTGTGTGTGTGTGTGTGTGTGTGTGTGTGTGTGTGTGTGTGTGTGTGTGTGTGTGTGTGTGTGTGTGTGTGCGTGTGCGTGTGCGTGCGTGCGTGCGTGCGTGCGTGCGCGTGTGTGCGTGCGTGCGTGCGCACATGCAGTATAGCTAGCAGCAGGTGCAGCTAACACAGAGATGACAGATCAGATCCCATGCAGGTCAGCTTAAAGAGACCTGAGGCCGATTCTACAAATTCCTTCTAAACCAGTGGTCCTCAAACTAATTTGTTCCTCCCAATATGAAAATGCTTCGTGCCGTGGAAGAGAAACTTCAAAAGTAGCCTATCCAACATTTTTTTTAAGGTCTTTGAAGATCTTTCAGAAGTGTTCAAAAATAGCAGATCTGCACTGCCTAAAAGGACACGGATCACACTGGTTTCCAAACAGTGGGTCGGGGACCCATTTGTAAGCTTGTAGATCTGCTATATGTTCACTATAGCGTGGTCAATGTCTAATCTGTCTTTTGGGTCTCGGCCTGAACAGTGTGGGAACCACTGACAGATGCTTGGCCCGCTTTTAATGGGTTAATCAGCCAGACAGAGTTCTTAGGGGTTAAGGTTTCTTGCTCATGGACACCTCGGCACATAGCTGGGGTCAGGAATCTAACCTCTAACCTGTATGGGACCTTCTGTTTCCCAGGCAGCCTCGCCGCTATACCGTGACATCCATGTGACATGGGGGGGTGTGTGTGTGTGTGTGTGTGTGTGTGTGTGTGTGTGGTGTTACATATATCACAGTGCTTTCACACTAGCAGTGACAAAGTTACAGAATGGCCTATAGCGCACTGGTTCCCTATGTGTGGGTCCTTTCTTTTTGTTACGTTTTGTTTTTAGGCTAATTATTATTATTTGGGAACATTCTCAAAAAGCAACATTTTTCAGGAATTAAATCAATTTATTTTCCCCCCCAATAATTTCATGTTGAAATCAAAGAGAAATCTAAAATTCCATTAATTTGAAAACAAATGTTTAAGAACTAGTGAAAAAAGACGATCTACAAGCTGCATGTGAGCTTGTAGATCTGCTATTTTCAATGGTTTGGGTCCCTGGGCAAACGTTTAATTTCTCGTTTAAATGGAGCTAATAGGTTTTGGGAACCCTGGTGGCTTATAGCATGACTGACCAGCCGCTTTTAGCCACTGTTGAATGAATGATAAGGGTCCAATAGTACAGGGAACCTGGTAATGACAACTTGACAAGTATGACATTTACAGGACGAAGCATCTGAACTAAAAGTAGAGTGGGAACGAACGCTGAGACAAAAAAAAAACGCGTGATTGATTGACACCTCGCCGCGGCGTCGGAGCGCTGGGAACAACTTTGATTTGTAGCAGCGGGCCAACGCTGTCCAACCATCACACGGTGGTCAAGTGTCTCTTTGTAGCTTCATGTTTCTGGTTGGCTTCCGCTGAAAATAACTTGACATGGCTGTTGCTTTGTCACCATGTGAATTGTGAACACAGACAGCATTGTGAGCAGCTTGTAGATCTGCTACTCAGAGTGCAACACCCAAGCGCAACCAAACGTACTTGTCTTTTTTTGTGGATTTCGCCTTTATTTTTTATTTATTTTTATGGAGGGACAGACAGTAGGCTGACAGGAGATGGGGCGAGAGATGGGGGGGGGGGGGTGACATGCAATAAAGGCCATCGGGATCGGGAGTCGAACCCGTGGCACAATGCCAGACTAGATTACCAGCCAAGGTCTTTTATAGTTCTACTATATAGTTCTCCACTAGTCCCTCCCTTCAGCCTAGTGTTGATTTGTTGACTAAATCGACAATATACAAAATACTATTTAGTTTTAATAGTTTTAGTCATCTCATAGCTTAGTTTTCATTTAGTTTTAGTTTTCGTCAGTGAAAAAAGGTATAGTCGACAGACATTTTTCATCATAGTTTTACACTGTGTGTGTGTGTGTGTGTGTGTGTGTGTGTGTGTGTGTGTGTGTGTGTGTGTGTGTGTGTGTGTGTGTGTGAGGTCCGGTGCCACGGGGCTGGGAGTGGGGCAGGGACGGTGCATAGGTGGGGGTGGTGGCAGTTGGTGCTGGGTCGGGGGGATGGTGGGAGGGGGGGTCCTGGTCGAACCGGATGGAAAAGTCCTACTCCTCGGCCCGTGTTTCCTGTGGGCTCTCCATTATCAGACCCCGTCGATCCCTGCAGCTTTTCCTCCCTACTTCCTCTCCCACTTCCACGCCACTTCCCCTTCTCCCACAGTCCAACCTCGCTCGCAGACCCCATGAATCACTGCCGCTGCCACCGAGAGAGACGCCGTAAACCATGCGCACGCACGTGCACACACACACACACACACACACA
This sequence comes from Protomyctophum parallelum, assembly GCF_964188405.1. Classification (NCBI taxonomy): domain Eukaryota; kingdom Metazoa; phylum Chordata; class Actinopteri; order Myctophiformes; family Myctophidae; genus Protomyctophum; species Protomyctophum parallelum. The sequence goes on from NC_139717.1 coordinate 14,477,625, forward strand.
GTGCCACAGCAGACTCGCGCATAAGTCCAGTGACTCACCATACATTAACGTCTCTCTGTCGGGTGGAAACCTCATTACACACCTTTTCAGGATTCAAATAAAAAACAAATATCAAAAGTAGCTTGTGGATCTGCTACTCTTGATGCTTTATAGGATAGGATGATCAAGTGAAACACAAAGTTTAGAACATGGAGATAAGAGGTTTCTGCCCCGACAGAGAGACGTTATAGCACAACGTGGCTCCACGGCGCACTGAGGTCATATCTCCCTCTGAGCAGTGCCAACGTTAAGTCGATGCCAGGCGGTGCTCGCTACGCATGGCCTATAGCTCTTGACTGGATGACGGACGGTGTTTAATCAAGGGGTTCTCTGTGGCGTGCCGAAGGTATAGAGAGAGCATTTCACTGCTAATGCAGCGTTGCTTCAGTTAGCATCAGATAGATCTGCTCTCTTTTCCATATTATATACGTCTTGGATGTCAGTCAGTAACCGGAGGCAAGACCATCGCTGCTCAATGTCACAGCAAAATGCACTCAGGAATCCAGGACAAAACCCAACAATTGTGATGGCCATGGCAAGCTGTACTTTTTACTTGTGTTCCATCTATCCATGTTGGTCCACTGAATTAATTTGTTGACCGTGTGACGTGATCAAAATGTTTCTTAAAGGCCTCAGTAGGTTGTGTAGGCTGTCAGATCTAGAGCTTTCTCTGTGTCTGCCCCCTCCCTCTGAATGCACTCCCCCCTACCTCCTCTCCTTGACTCTTGACCTCTTCAAGACAGCTTTTTCCCAGCTGAGGTCTTGTTTAACCATTTATCTTTTTAATCTAGCACTGATCTCCTATACTTAATGGTTTTGCTTTGTTTTGCTTGCTTGAATAAAGTTGGTTCTTTACTCTTCTTTGGGTATTTAGAAAAGTGCTATATAAATTTGAGCTTTATTATTATTAAGAAATACACTCACAAAACCTTTCCAAATGATTTATATAGTAATTCTTTCCATTATTTCCATATTTTCTTCAATAGTAATCAACTTTGTTATGGGTTATGGCATCAGCCAATGCGTCATTCTGTTGAGCAATCTTTACAGTCGTTCCACACTAAAAAGTTTTAGAATCAAGCCAAAATCAAAGGATCTGATGTGACATTATTACTCTTATCAAAGTTCCTTGTAAATGGTCCAAGACGCTTCCCTTATACATCTTGGATGGCAGTCAGGACGTGATGGGCCTCACTGTAACTAAAGGCAAGACAATCTGGCCCTGGATCTCACAGCAAACTGCACTTCAGTCAGGAATCCAGGAACTAAAATCCACAGTGTTATTTTAGTGTACAAAAGGAATCCATTTGGTTCGATTTGTACACCCTCAGTTACAAATTGATAAATGAACACTGAGGATTTCGCTGTGCAGGAGAACAGTAGAAGGAACAATGAGTGCACTGATTGTACGGACAATACACACAGATGTAGATGTCAGAAGGCCATTTGGTTGATGAGTGTGATGCTACAGCTGGTTGGTATTGTGGATGATCATGACGATGCTACAGTGTGGTGTTGGTTGATGTGAGGATAGATGATTAGTCTTGTGACTGGCCAGACATTTTCAAATGCATCCGTCATACGGTCTGGAGCATGGAAGCACTGAAAATGATCCGCGGGTAAAGTGGATGCTGTAATGAGAACGCAATGCTATAGGTGGCTGATAATGGCGATGCTAATTTAAAGTGAGTGGTAAATGGTAAATGGTGCCTTTACATAGATTGTGCATTACATTCACGCATTCATTCATACACCGATGGCGGTGGAAACCATGCACGACACCAACCAGCACATCAGGAGCAATTAGGGGTCCAGTGTCTTGCTCAAGGACACTCTGGGGAGCCCGGGTTCGAACTGGCAACCTTGTGGTTACCATCCAACCACTCTACCCCTGAGCCTCCCTTGTATGACATTGCGGATGTGAAATAGTGTTAACGTTTAAAACACTCCCTCTATTGTTGTGGGCCTGTGGCTGTGTGTGTTGTGACACATGTCGTGGTCACACTGTTTACGCTGACCAGTCCCTCATACATACCCACCCCCTCCTCAAACTAAAACACCATGCAGGTTTTGGGGTCTGCCTCGTCTGTCATCAGCCGTGATTGGATCCAATGGGCTCTTGGCAACCAGGCCAACGTAAACAAACATGGTTCCTTACCTGATGCTTTGCAACAACACTCTATAGTGGTGGTCTCTAAGGGGATCAAACTGGGGGGCAGACATGTGAAATAGTCAGTAGTCAGTATTTATCAGTTGGTCTATTACTCTATGTCTTTGTATGTGTGTTGGATGGACAGATAGACAGAGATCACGTATAAGAGAAATCCAGGTCGGACAGAGGGGGGGAAGGCCGTGAGAGAGGTGGCTCGGTGTCTGATACATGACTAATCTTGTTGGCTTCTAAAGCCGTATAAGCACAGTAAATCTTCCTCGCAGGTTTTCCAGGACACGTACGCTAACACATGCACGCGTGTTGATCGATAGAAGCCTAGTAATAGGTTTCCCAGTGCTATCCTGTAGCCTCCCCTCCCCTCCCCTTGCGGGGACGGACGGACAGATCAACGCACATACGGCGCTTCTCTCAGACAGAGGGAAACTAGAGATGCAGAGGAAAGGGAAGCACTTAGGTGCGCTTGATATCCTATCTGCGGTAATACACAGAAAAAAACACACACACACACACACACATACACACACACACACACGTACACACACACATGTACACACACACGTACAGCCAACAGATTCGTATGCAAATCAACATGTTAATCACCAGTAAGTTACCTAATGTATATCACTCGAATTCAATCGCTTGGAGCCGACTGGCTGCGATTAGGAAACGCGGAAATGCGGAGATGTCCGTTGGTCGACTATTACTAACCCTAAATCTAACCCTAACCATATCTCTAACCTCAGTCTTACGATTCATACTCCTATTTTACCGCTGTAGTGCCGAAATGATTTTGGCTCGTCGGAACCGAAGAGCCGACTTCAGGACGATAATCTATCAATCTACGAGCTCGGTCACAGAGTGATGTGTTGTGAGCTTGTGTTCGGCAGAACCATTTGGGGAAACAAGGAGGGAGAATGGGGTACCCTGCTCAACTGTTTGTGTTTTTTGTAAATTAACGTCTTACTTGATCATACTACAGCGTCACATAAAAGCATCAAAAGTAACAGATTTGGCCCAGGCCGTAGCGTAACGGTCTGGGCACCGGACTGGTAATCCAGTCGCAGTGTGCCGCGGGTTCGACTCCCGGACCCGACACGGCCTTTACTGCATGTCATCCCCCCATCTCTCTCCCGTTTCCTGTCAGCCTACTGTCTGTCCCTTCAAAAATCAATAAAAGGCGTAAGCCGCAAAAAAAAAAAAAAAAGTAACAGATTTAGAAGCTCAAAACACGGCGGGAAGTGGCGCGTTTTAAGCTTGTAGATCTGCTATACTTTTGCTATTTTTGAATCCTGAAAAGTAACATTTATGGACATTTGAGAGACGTGTACTCTCATTTACAAATGCAGCTGAGAAAAGGCAAGCAGCAATACATTCAAATCTAATCTACCACTCGTCAAATATTAAGTTAAAAGATCTCGCCAGATTTAACGTCAAGACATTCAAGTTATGATTCACGTCTTGAAGGTGTGTCCTTTGCGACTCCTTTCAGGCCACAACTAGAAGCGAGTGCCAGATTGGGATGAATTCAGTAGTGATGTAATGCTGGTAGTTTCCTGAGAAGTGCTTGTGCAGATGGAGAGATATGGTATCTGCTTCCATGCTGCCTGGGACTTCCAGCGTTCCCCTTTCTTGACCGATGTCCTGGGAAACCAGAGGAACCGCGTGTGTTCCAGACTGTACGAACAGACAGACAGACATGGCTGTTAAATGTTTGCCAGGGATTTTGAGAAATGTTTCTCCTCTAGGCAGGCCCGCTGGCCGGGCAGCAGCAGTTCAGCATCAACAGAGATGTCTCCGACTTATCCTCTCTCGCCATCGGCAGATCGTCTGGAATTTCCATGACGAGAGCCAAAAAAACGAGAGCTTTTTGCCCTTATCTCTGTCTTGAACTCTGAAATGGTTATCAGGGATGGATTTTAATCCAGACACAGCGACGTAGTGTGTGTGTTTACATGTGCGTGTGTGTGTGTGTGTACGTATGTATTCACAAACACGTGAAACCACGTGTGTTTGTGCATGCCAAGTGTGCATGCAATCACATCCATGGCAGCAGTCGTCTGTGAGTAAATAGGTGATTTGGTAGAGCACTCCCTGTGCAACGGTGGGCTTTTACAGGGATAACAGGAATGCGTGCGCCTTTCCTGGAGGTCGTACATCAACATGGCAGATGTTTCCTAAAGGATGGGACCTCGCAGGCTTCTGCGCCCGAGTCCCCCCCTCCAGCTTCCCCCACTACCTTAATTGCTGTTTGTTTTGTCTCCCCTCCACTCCCCTCCGCTCCTCTCCCGCTTTTATTTCGTTTGGTCTCGCGTCAAACATCTGAGGCGCATTTTCAAGAAACCAAAAAAGGAGCTGCAAATTGCTGGAGCATATTTGGCTCTCTCGGACATGTGGGGGGGTGGGGGGGGGGGGGGGGGGGGGCGGGTAGAGGGTATTGTTTCCAAGCTTTTATCCTTCCAAGCATTTGATCTCTCTCACTCCCATGCATGTTGAATGAATGTGCACGGCGTAGCGGCCGGGGGGGCCCTTATGGAAGAGCTCTCTCTGTGTTGTTAACCACTTTAAATTCTATTTCCCAGTGGTTCCCGAACCTGACACTAATTTGAGAATATATGCCATGGACCCCCCCCCATAAGAAGATTTTTACGGCTCTAGCAGTGATTCTTAACCCGTTACATTTCAAGGGCTCCCAGTTTGACATGCATTAGTCTACGGACCCCCCATTTAATGGCATTTCTATATCTCTGAGACCCCAATTTATATTGTAAAATGTTGTGTACAAATGGAACCAAATGGACTATTTGTACACTCTCAGAGTGACAGACCCTATGGGTCCATTTGGTTCCAAACTATAATTTAGCTGAGGACCTCCTGGAACTCCCTCAAGGACCCCACTTTGGGAACCACTGCTATATACCTCAGAGTATGATGAACGGGATGCTATATCTAGGGTTCGTGTTAAACCTGTCAAGATCAAAACGTTAATTCATAGTGCTATATACTCAGGCCTGAATAGGATGTATCAACATGTCGAAACGTTCTCACGTTATGTGCCTGCACCCCGTTACCATAAAAGTCTTTAATTGTCTGAGTTTGCCTGCCTTTCTTCATACTCTGAATGTGGCTTGAGGCGCGGGGGAACCCCTTTAATTGTTCCTCGTTACTCAGTCCCACTCAGGGCTGGGAGTTCACAATTAGCGATGCATGCCCCACACGGTTATGCAACACCCGTTGTACCTGTCGTGCCCCAGACAGACACACACACACACACACACACACACACACACACACACATGAAACTAAAAGTTATACGATCTGACATCCACAGATCAGAGAGAGAAGCACAAGGTTTGGTTTGTTGGAGGTTTTAACCATTTGATATTAAAAAAATAGATGCCTCATTGGCCTCTGCACTTCATTGGAGCGATGTGTCTCCAGCGAAGGCCGAAGTCAAGCTGAATGCATGCTGCAATGCTGCCACTCAATTGGCTACTGGCCATGAGAAAACAAACATGGCCTTACATTGCCTCTGATTGGCCTACCGAATGTCCCCTTCTGTGACGCAGCTTATTTCCGCTCATGCTTCGCAAGGAAACTTGGGAAAGCTTGCTTATTCTGGAGAAACGCACGCCCCATAGCCGAAGGAGGCGTCTACCTTTTTATGTCTATATGGTTTTAACTGCATGCTGTGTGAGCTGAGTGGGAACTCCAAGCCACTGGGAAGACCCAGTGGACTGGAAAGTAACTATTTACTGAAGTACTGTACTTTCGGGGCTTTAAATTCATCCTACCATCCTACCTAGACTGCCTAGACTGTCTTATTTACCTTTGGAGCATACGCCGAAGTATTTGCAGCTTTGATCGGCAAAAATCAGGCGGAAAATAGTCCCATGGTTTGTTTGATGAGAAAAACCTCCACCTCCACAGCATATTGTAGTCCAAACAAACCAGCCGTTCACTTGCATTGAACTCATTTTCCCAGAAGCCCTAGCAGCCCAGAGCATGGCTTGATTTCCGGTTTCGTCATCATAATGCGACGGCCTCGTCACCAGGTCTGCGACAAATCCGCTCTTTCTTTTTAATTATTAAAAAACGTCGAATTAATCACATTAAACAAATAGCAGGTTTAGTGTATTACGCAGCACCGACACATGGATTAAATAGCGGGTTACGCGGTAGAACAGTTTTGAGGTACTTTTACTTTACTTGAGTATATGTCCACCTTTCAATATACTGCAAATGTTGTACTTCTTACTCTACTATTATTTGACCGCTTTAGTCACTAGTTAGCCTACTTTGCAGGTCAGGTAGGTAGACAACGTAGTGGTGCTTATACTTACTCTTCCGCCACTGTAAAGACCCATGCAGGTACTGTACTTGTACTTACACTCAACCTCAGAGAGAGGAGTCTCTCTCTCACTGGGCGTGTTGGAAGGTTTCGTCACGCTGTAAATCACCCCGTAAAGCAACCGAATGCACATAAAACATTCATGTACCGCTTGGAGAAATAAACTTTACAATTAACGAGTGTAGAGTGTACTTTAATATGTGACTCGACGTTTAGCTAGCTACTCTACACTTGGTGTGTGTGTGTGTGTGTGTGTGTGTGTGTGTGTGTGTGTGTGTGTGTGTGTGTGTGTGTGTGTGTGTGTGTGTGTGTGTGTGTGTGTGTGGGTGTTTACACTCCACATTAAACAAAGGTAATTTGGCGATTAAGCTAAAAAGTGCAGACGGAGGGGAAAGATCCAACATGGCGCAGGTTTTAGGTACCTTGTTATGTTATGCAATAAACAGCAGCAGCAGGCAGGAGTGTGCCTCTGTTTTCATGTCAACACTGGGCCTGTTCACCAAAGAGAGACACACACACACACACACACACACACATACACTCTGACCTAGTGTTCTGTTTTTGTCAGTCTTGTAATTTCACCGGTCTTGCGCATAGCCAGAGGGACATGACGTTTGATGTGTTGTTTTCATATCAATGTGGATTCAAACTTCTGTACACACACACACACAAACCTGGGAACTGCAACCATTTTGCCACTGAGGAGCAACACTGAAGCAGTGTGGGATATTTTGCCACTGAGCAGCAACACAGTTTGGGGCTTCAGGGTCTTGCTCAAGGACACTTCAGCGTTGTCGGGGGATGGAGTGTACACCTCCCTATAGAACCTTTCTGCTGGTCCAGGGAATCAAAACCTTTTCGGCCACAAGCACACGCCTCTCTAACATTAAGGCCAGGGGTCGGCAAGTAAGTTTGGCCTCGGGCCAAAACATTTTCAAAGACATTAGATGGTGGGCCAGCCAGAAGAACACAATCAATGGCTAATTTTAGGACCTGGAACTTGGAGCAACAAACAACCTTATACAATAATAATACATATTGTGTAATATGCACATATACATGTGGTAGGCCTTGATGGAAAGCATTGTGGAATCAAATGATACAGGTGCACACACACACATTCCTTTTTGCAAAGGCCTCATCCTTGAATGTGGCACTTAAGAGGATATTAGTTAATCAAAACGTTTCAAAAGAACATTTTTAATCTGGAGACAGACAGGGAGTCATGCTCCTTTTCAAACGAGAGCTCTTTCATGATTCAAGGTCTCTTAGGACCGTCATAAACAATGTATCATTTAAGGCATGTGAAAAACTGCTTTAATTTGTTTTTTAAAACGTGAGAGTTTAACGTTTCTCATCCAAAAAAAGAGGCAAGTTGGCAGTGAAAACATAATGAACTGTTTGTTTCCAACCGGTTTCATAAATCCAATGCTATGCTGTTCATATCCTGTGTCAGTTATAACTATTGTAAATTGTCTACAAAGTAATTTGACGGATATTATCACTGGCAGGCCAGTTCTTGTACATCGGCACCCGAGCACAACCAGACATAAAATGACTGATCTCTTCTCCAATTCACTCCCTAACATTTTTAGTAAACGAAATTGCCAATATATTTAGTCTCTGTTTTAGTCATGGTAACGGGTATGGTCGCCCCTATTCCAACTCCCCCCACTTTTTTCCGCCGACCTCACGTCGACCGCTCGGTGCGGCGGTTCTTGTATTCTTTATTTTGTTTTACTGATAATAAGTTTAGAAATACGTTTAAGGTTAGGCATAGTTTTACTGAGGTTAAGTTAAGGAATAGGGTTAGGTTTAAGCATAGTTTTACTGAGGTTAAGGTTATAGGAATAAGGTTAGGTTTAAAAGTTTAAGCATAATTTACTTAGGTTACTTTAGGAATACCAGGCCGCGCAGTTCTGCCGGCTGTACGCCCGAGACGAGTTGGTAAAAAGGCGAGTTGTTTGGCATTCTTAGTCATCATAGCTTAGTTTTTATTTAGTTTTAGTCGAGGAACTCAACCCTGCAGTAGAGAGTAATGAATACGCATGTGTGCGCTGGTGTCATGCACCTACAATCACAGAATGAAGTGCTGATAGAATCCCACACACACTGACACACAGAGCTCCTTTCAGGACAGGAAACGTATTTCTGCACATGCACAGCAACTTGATTCTTTAGAGTGTTTACAACAACATCAGCCAATCAGTGACCAAGGTCACGCAAACCTGGAGAGGCCAGTCAACTAGAGTTTTGCTTTCGTGCGGAACATGTATTCTTTTTGACAAAGTTCTCAAAATAACCGCGACCCCAGGCAAACGTTTGGATTGAATGGAATAAAAGGTTTCACCAAGGTTTATGTTGGATTAGTCAACCTAATTTCACAGCCATGGAAAACAAATGTGTACTTTATACTCCACGGAGTTCATAGATACTTCTGTTTTTCAATACTTTATAACTCTATATATTTGTTTTATACTTTTGTTAATTACTTACTTTGCAGATTTAGATTAGCCATTAAATTAACCATTTAAATGTTCTACTTTGGCAAATTGAAAATAATTGATGATTCGATGTGACACATTGTGAGCTTGTGGATTGACTATTTCAGGAAGAAAAAATATATATACGTTTAGGTAAACCGAGTAGTTTTACTTTAATACGCAAAGCGTATTTTGATGCAGCATGTATTCTTTTTGACAAAAAATGACTCCCTGCTGCTTTTTTGTTTTTGTTTTGTTTATGTTTTGAGCCAAACGTGAAGCACATAATTAAACGTTTCACTGCGGTTTATGTTGGATCAATCATTGTCATTTCACAGCTATGGAAAACAAATCAAAATGAGTTATGTTTTTTTTTTACCCTCGTTTTCACCTTATTTACCGGCTTGACATGTTACTACGTTGAAATCACTGCAGACTAAATATTGACAGAAGAAAGGGACATTGCGGTCCAACCATTGTGTCTAAAGCGCACTAAAAGAAAATACATTGCAACACCCACATGCATGCTTATTGCCTATCATAATCATTCGGTATGCAGCGTTTATGCAAATGGTACCACTCAAACCCTACAATATATATACTGTAGTTGACTGCTGTCCCACATGGCTCTGTGCTAGTGGCGCTAGTGTTTCCCTGACACAAACTGTTTTCATCTAATTACTACTCGTTGTCTCTTGATAGGTTTCACCTTGTGTAAAAGATAGGGTGGAGGTTTAGTGTGTGTTATAGTGCTGTCTGAGTGGCGGTTGTTATTTTCTGTCCTGCACTGCGCTGATGGTGTTTGGGAGAAAAATGTAACCTACAGTATAGCAAAACCAAATGCTTTTGGATTTTTGCCAAATTCTCCTGAGCCGTGGCCAACTTAACAGGGGTCCACGACCACAACCAAATTAACTATGAACACACACACACACACACACACACATGCACACCCCCACCCCCCCCCCCCCCCCTCCCCACACACACACACACACACACACACACAGACACCTATCGCCAGCTGGGTCAGAGGACGCAGCACTTGGGGAGCGGTTGACATGCTGATCTCTTTAATGGCTACATCCTCCACACCCAGCCACCACACACACACACACACACACACACACACACACACACACAAACACAAATAAATTCACGCTTTCATTATCCCAGATGACAAGAAAACAACACGTATTTCAACATCTTACCCCCCCCCCCCCCCCCCCCCACGTATAGTCACACAAATGCGCGTGTGCGCACACATACACACACACACCCACACACACACACACATAACGCTGTCCTCTCCCCGGCCCTGTCCAAGCAATCAGAGGCTGAGAAGAGGGAAGCGCGGTAGAGGAAGTGTCCAAGCATTCACAGGCTGGGAACAGAGAGCAGGAAAAACAGCCGGAACCTGGAATTCACGGAGGAAAAAACAGCGAGCATCCAAAAATACCACAGAGCCATCTCCACATGATAAACAGACACACACACACACACACACACACACACACACACACACACACTCGGAACCAAATGGACTCGTTATTTGGTTTCATTTGAATACTCTCTGAGTTACAGACCGATAAGGGTCAATATCTATCATTTAGCTGGGGACCCCCTGGAACCCTCTCAAGGACCCCACTTTGAGAACCAATGCTCTATCCCTCCCCCCATCCATCCATCCATCCAGTCATCCATCCATCCCTAGGCCTGTCACGAGTAGCCTAATCGCAATATTTTTTGCATATAATTGTCACAAACACAATTAAATCGTTAATAGCAATGTTTGGAGTGACAATAATCGTCAACTGTAAAATGTCATAATGCTGTCCATCCCCTTCAGGTCAGGAGGGCTAGTGGGTTGAACCGCTGACGGAGGGCTTGATTACAGGTTGACAACACAGCCTCTATTCAGTGTCTTGTATACCACTGAACCATTTTAGAACAACCTCACATGACTCACTATAAGGGCCTGGTCCAAATTTAACAGGATCCTTGACAAGATCACCAGCACTCACTTATTGGTCCTCGTCCGTTTAGGATCTGGTATTTATGGAAAAGCCCCGGCCAGCATGCAGGTCAAAGCACACGTTTCAGCCTAGTATGTACGATACGGCCTTCCTCAGCGCAAATCCATCAGGATGTAATGTGTGTAAGTGGTGTAAAGTAGCAAATTTGAGGTGCTATTACTTTACTTGAGTATATTTCAGCACTTTTACTTCTACTCCACTACATCTCAGAGGCAAATATTGTACTTTTTATTCTGTTTATTATTACAAAACATACAGCATGACCCACTTCAGCCCTACCGGTATACATTTCAGCCATTTGAAAATCTACAAGCTCACAATGTTTTTTCAAAGGATTTTTAGATTTGAAAACTGTGAAATGGGAGTACTTTTTCCACCACTGGTAATGTTTCTTAGTGTCGTTATCAGAAAATCTAAAAATCTAGGTAGAGCACATCCAAAATTACTGGATTCTTTTTTAAATTCCTACTTTTTGATGTGCAGTATATTGGATTTGGGTCTATAGCACTCCATGGAAAACCATTGCTGATGCGTGACCTCTTCATCTCATTTGGTGCAAGATGATAGAAGAGTCCTTCAGTAATGGAGGTCACAGGTGGCTTTCCCCTCATGTAAATATGTTTACATTTGGACTTGAAGGAAGAAGCCATCGGTGCTGTTCATCATCATCAGTGGCAGTTCAAAGACCCTCTCAGCAGGGAGTGCTATTGATGGGGGGGGGGGGGGGGGTGTGTGTGTGTGTGTGTGTTTGGGGGTGGATGTTTCCTGACCATAACGTATTAATTTCCGGAAAGCATCTGTTGTTTCAGATTTTTTTTATATTTTACTACTTTTGGTAAATATCTTGAAAATGCGTTCAAATCTTTGAATATATACATTTTCTGAAGCAAACATGATGATTTTATTGGCTGAGCAATGTGATTTGATTGGCTGAGTGACGTGTGTACCCCATAGCGATGATTTGATTGGCTGAGCAATGTGTGTACCCCATGGTGGTGATTTGATTGGCTAAGCAAACCCTATAGCTCATGATTGGCTGAGCATGGATTATGATGTATGATAATGTATGATGATAAGAGCGCCCCTCACTTCACTGCCCGTCAACTCCCTGGCAGAAACTATCTTTTAGATGGGGGGGTCCGCGGCCAAATACAATTTCAATTTGGGGGTCAATTTGGGGGTCCTTGACGTGAAAAAAATTATAATATTTGTTAACGAGAGAGAAAGAGAGAGAGGGGGGGGGGGGGGTGTTAGCTTCTGTGCGGTCCTTAATAAGTGAAGTGTTTTACTCTAGCGTGTCCTTGCCCTGGGCTCCGTGCTTTACGTAACAACAAGGCTTCCTGTATAGTTCTTTGTAGGACACTTTGCATCGTGCCGTGGTGTCACGCAGCCCGGCAGGCTGTACCATACTGTACTGTACAACCTACTGTATGTGTTGTCGGAAATGTAAACATTGCGTGGTAGGCCTACAGTAAGACATTAAGGCTAGAAAGGATAACACACAAAAAAAGACCTGGTGACTTGTTTCCATTGTCAAGGGCAGCCCGTGCCCTATGTATATAAACTCATTAAGGACAATGTACACTTCTAAGTACACAGCAGCTTCCATTTGACTAACATTGCCGGCCGGCTTTGGATATGACTGTGTGGAAGTGTTCGTCATGGACAGTTGGTACATCCTGGTATTTCCCAATGCATTTTAATGTTTGAAGTGTTCTGTTTATTTATTGATTGGTCACCTCACCTCAGCAGTGCGGACACGCCTCTCTAAATTGGAGGGTGCCAAGTATTGTAGAGGAGGAGGGGTGTGTGTGTGTGTGGTCTGTCTGTATTTAAGAGCAATATTTTAGTAGTCTGTTGAATATAATGTGGAGTGAGAATTTTAACTTTATATTATGTTGTACAACATCCGTAAAGGTTAGGTTATTCATAGGCTGTGAGAATGTATAGCTGGGTTAATGACTGTGAATTGGTTGCATGCCATGTGGTAGGATCCACTCCCTATAAGAGGGAGACTGCAGGGGCATTCAGTTAGTTGGGCTTGGAGCATCAAGCTGTAAACACCTAGGGGAGAGCTGCCAGGGCCCTTGTCTTGTAAACAGTATCTTAAGTTCCTAGGTTGTTTTCATTAGTTTAACTTGCTGTCAAGTATTAGTTTCTTTTAGTCTTATTTTGATTTGTTATTTAAGGTCTTCACTATTTATACTGCACTGTCAGTGTTGTTGGAGGATTCGTTTGGGAGAAAATAAAACGCCCAAACTTTGCATCTCTGGACATTTTTGGAGCCTTGACCAATCGGCCATCTTCACAGTGGCCCTTATGTATTCAATTCATCAACATAGAATAAGCTACATAATATTACACAACAATACATACAAGTACAGACACTAAACCTCATACTACTGTAACTCCTAGGCAGAAGTGCAGACTGCAGAGGGCTATAAAGGACCCTGAAAAATCCTGTTGTTTTTGGGGTAATTTATTTCAAATCCAGTATACGTGACTACCTACTGTTGTACTCTTGTTTTTACTTTAATATTCTCAATCTTAATATCTATTTTCTATTTCGGTCTGTCCTGTGTTTCTAACTGAGGTGTTGCGGTGACAGCTGTATTTCTCTAGTGGGATTGATAACAGTCTAACTGTCTAAATATTATGTCCAGCTTTGAGGGTTTGTGTAAACACAAACATTGAAGACAAAAGTGAGGACACAAATTGTGATTGGCCAGAATGAGATGATTTATGATGACGTATGATGATAAGAGCGCCCCTCACTTCACATGGGTGTGATTCTTTTCATTCTAATTGTGGTGATATATGTTCTGGTCCCTGATGTGTGTGTGTGTGTGTGTGGGGGGGGGGGGGATGCTTTTGACATACGTACGCAGCACGTTTTCATCCAGACTACTGCCGGCCCTGTAGATGTGGGTGTCGAACCAGCAACCTTCAGATTCCTGGATGGCCTCTCTACCCAGTACAGAAGATGATAAAAATGTCACCATTATACATTAGAAGGATACAGTCCAGTCAACAGGCATTATAAGGTCATCATCGGGTTGTCGTGGTATCAGAGGATAACCATAACAACAGTATGGCAGGCACAGAGCCTTTCCTGCTATCAGGGAGGTAGGGGTCAGTGACCTTGAGGTCATTTCCTCTGACCTCTGCTTCCTAATTGATTCAATTTCCCAGCCGATGGCGTCCTATTAGGATGCTCTGGCAGACCCTCACCCAAAATAATGTATTTTATTTAGTGTGTCCTCTACAGCAGTGGGGTCTGCTGACCGCCAGGGGTCCTTGAGGGAGTTCCAGGGGGTCCCCAGCAAAATTATATTTTGGAATAACTCTGAGAGTGTACATATGTTCCATTTGTACACTCTCAGAGTTAAACTAACAGTGATTTTACAATATTAATGGGGGCCCCAGAGATAGAAATGCCATTAAATGGGGGGTCCGTAGACTAATTAATGTCGAACTGGGGGTCCTTGAAATGAAACGTGTTGAGAATCTCTGCTAGAGCCGTAAAAAGGGTCCCTGGCATATCTTTTCGAATGGGGGTCCGCTGGCTAATTTGTGTCAATTTGGGGTCCTTGACATGAAAAAGTTTGGGAACCACTGCTCTACAGATCTGGTCAATGGGTAATTTATATTGAACAGATCTGTAGAGGGTGCTTATTTTCTGCCCAAAAGATATATTATACATGAAGGTGGGGTCCTGACTGAGAGGCTTCTGCAGTTCCCACGCTGGAGAATAGACTTTAAACTACACAAAACAGTCTTTGTTTCGGGTCAGTAGCGATTGCGAAGTAGTTTTGTTTATTTTTACTGAAGTCGAAGCACTCACACGGCAGTGGAATTGTCTGTCTGTCTGTCTGTCTGTCTGTGCCCGAGAGAACTCTCTCTTATAATGGGCATTAATTAGTGAAGACAGATTATATATATAAGGTTGAAGTGCAACATCTAAAATATTTTGTTTTACATAATAAATAATAGATCATCTTCATCATACAATTGATTTATTATTACTTTTTTATATACAATTTCTTGCTCTTTTTTTTGCTGATCTTTTGTTTGTTTATTCGCACAATAAAATCAGTAGCCTACAAAAGATGTATCATTAGAAATAAGAAATTAGACAGAAATATTTGCAGAAGTGAGAAAGGAAACCCATAGGGCTTATACAAGGTTCTCACATAAAATAATAAACATAGTAATCAAACATAAGGTATGACAAACAACAAATACACACACAAGTTGTGTGCAGTTCAATGTGCCTGAGACTGTGTGTGACATTAACGCCATGACCAATTAACACAGGGACTTTAGGTGGTAAGTGGTTAAAACTGTGTCATGTGTCCTTTGCGTGTCATGAGGTAACTTGACAAATTACACGCTCGCCCTTCCGTGTTCCAAACAGCTTTAGCCTTTCAATGACATCATTAACCTTTCTGTGACATCACCCAGTGATCCACAGCAGATGTGGGCCCCGAATGGAAAAAAGAAAAGAAAAACGTGTGTCATGTCGCATGTGACAGCTGAGTCACTCACTCCGTCCGTAGTACACCTGAGCTGAAAGACATCAACACACACGCGCAGGGAGAGTGTCACAGCCATGCAGTGGTGGGAAAAGTACTCCAACGTAAAACGTAAAAGTATCAATAATGCAATGTAGAAACACTCAAGACACAAGTAAAAGTTCAGTAATCAAAATGTACTTAAAGTAAGTCAGTAAAAGTAGGAAATGCATTGTATAATATGCAAGTATAAAGGTACTTAAAGTGCCAAAAGTAAAAGTTCTCATTAATGTCCCATTTCACAAGTTATCATTATGTCTAAAATGTATTAAAAAAATACAGAAATGGCCAAAGTTTAAATGGGTTTTGGAATAACTTAAACAAAATGATTAAAAAGTAACAAAAGTTTTCAAATAATTGTAGTGGAGTAAAAGTACAATATTTGCCTCTGAGACGTAGAGGAATAGAGGTTAAAATTATTGAAAATTGTAAATACTCGTATGTAAAGTAAATTTACTGCAAAATTATAATCAAGTACAGTATTTGAGGAAATGTATTAAGTTACTTTCCGTCACTGCCTGCAGCCATGTCACCGTGATGCTTGCCGACCCGTAGCACTTTCCCTCTAGCCTTGACGAACACCGACAACAGTCAAATAATATGCAAAGGTTTTTAGACCAATGCCAGGTTCATTTGTTGACCTGGCATATCCTATAGTTTGTATATTTTCAATGTACATAATATTTTAAACATTTTGATCTAATACTGTTTAGACTACTAATACTGTTTAGTCTATATGCATTTGATGCATTACCTTGTGTTTACCTTGCTTTAAAATCGCTCTGGATTAAGAGTGTCTGCTAAATGCTTAAATTGTAACAGGTCACAGTATTAACATCTTTGACAAGAACTGTTACAGAAATATGACATATGAGTCTTGAGTCTAGACAATAATAATAATAATAATAATAATAATAACTTCATATTGTTAATAGACAGAGGCATAATGTTGAATGTTCTCACTGTTAAAAAAAAAAAAAAAAAAAACAATCGCAAAACTAGTATCTACAAACTCAAAACGCCGCACACGAATGCTTTTGCGTGATGCTGTAGTATGATCAAATCTAGGGTGTTAATTGTATTCTATGAAACGTTAGTATATGGAGATAATGTCTCCGACGTTATGTCATCTAATCGCTGTCATTGTTCATTTATTTAAACTAATTAGATGCTAGGCTCCGTAATGGTACCATGCCCGGTGCGTGGACACTGTTTTGCCCTCAGCTTGCTGTCTGTTGCAGGCTCCATGCTGACTGGCTCTGCAGAGGCTTAAACAACAGGCCAGAGAAACAACGTGCAGAGCATTTGCCATAATGCAAATTATCAACGTCTCATTTCAGGGACTCACAGTTTGATATGCGCTACCGTACGGATCCCCATTTGATAGCATTTTTTTATATATCTCCCGGACCCTGTACACTGTAAAGTCCTCGGTGACATTTTCCAAATGGACCCTTACTTCCAAAAGCACATTACATCTCCAAGACTCCCTTTTTTTGTCATTCTCCAAGGAATCTATCTATAAATGTATGTCTCAGTGTGTGTGTTTACGTCTGTAATCCACGTAACTCGAGAAAGGTTTGCCCCACCGACTTCAAATTAGACACACGTGTTCCACACCACCCCAGGGAGTGCAGTGCCCGGTGTCAAGTCCGTCGGATCGCCGGTTGTCCAGAACCAGCAAAAAAAAAGATCTCCATATATGGAGCTGGCCTGTTCTGACATCACAAGGTGTTCTGACATCACAATGTGCGCGTCTGCGCGACCTCACCCTTTATTAGCCAATTGATCACACCTTATCCCCCAACGGGCACTGTTCCAGTATCTTTAAAGTGACAAGCTTTCTGTCTCAATCAGATTCTGGAGAACTGGTTCATTTCTGGCTAGATTTATGTAAGGCTCTCTTTGCTGCTCTGACAAAGCATGTGTTACATAAAGTCCAGCTTGTTCACAATGCGGCTGCTAGAGTTTGAACTTGAACCAACATATTTGAACATCATTTTATTACTCCTGTTTTATCTTCTCTTGACTGGCTCCCATGTGAAACAAATAATATTTGTTTAAAATATATATATTATATATATTTGAAAGATGGGGTGCAATGCCTTTTTGGAGCATTTTATATTGAAGTTTTACTCTTAAACGGAAAGTGACATGCAGTAAAGGCCGTCGGGATCTGGAGTCGAACCCGCGGCAC
Source organism: Protomyctophum parallelum (assembly GCF_964188405.1). Classification (NCBI taxonomy): domain Eukaryota; kingdom Metazoa; phylum Chordata; class Actinopteri; order Myctophiformes; family Myctophidae; genus Protomyctophum; species Protomyctophum parallelum. The sequence goes on from NC_139717.1 coordinate 14,495,472, forward strand.
GCTGCCAGACTGGATTACCAGCCAAGGTGCCTGTTTCTGAACCAATCAGAGCGTTGCATCCCTTCTGGCTATGGGACGTAGCTCTACTACATCTGCGACGCCTGGGGTCTGTTTGTTTACAAGACAGCTACAGTCGACCAGCAAAGCATGTTTTGCTACTACGTGGCTTATTTCTAAGCTTTAATGTTTTCAGATACATATTTTTACGTGCTGATTAAGACGTTAAAGCGAGTCTGGATGTCATCTTGAATGAGATTTAAAACGAATGGGAATCAAACAGGTGAATGCAATCAAGATTAATTTGTATTCATGCAGGCCTCGACACGTCATCACGCATCACGTTTCCGTTCAAAGGAAGTAATTAAAATTGGCTTTTTATGGACTTGTGATATAAAAATACACAAAAAATGACATAATAGATGATTAGGTATGCCCATGATGACTACGGATATGCTCTAAAAGTGTGAAAAACTTATTTTTAATTTCCCTACATCTCTAAATTGCTTGTTGTTTTTAAATCTATCAATGGGAGCCATTGCATTTGCAATGTAAATTTCATTCTGCTTGCATTTGTTATAATGTAAAGTTATGAATGGCAATAAAAGGGACTCAAACTTAACTGTTCCAGAGTTACAGACCCATAAAGTTGTAAATCAACAGTCTTAATAATTGATCATTTTCGATGTGTTGTTTTAGTCAGCCGTGCATGGGCCTTTTCAGGATAAGAACAACAGTACAGTTAATAATAGACAAATGCCACTATACTGCTGAGGCAAAATACTTCTCAATTAAAACAAAATACATGGCATGCTGCATCAGCAAAACTTTAATTAGGGAAAGGTTTTGCTTGCTAGAACCATAGACCAAGTGGTGCCAACGGCACTTATACCGCACTGTATACAGAAAGTAATTGCACTGTAATAATAATCATGAGCTAGGGATCTGTGAGTGCATGATCTATGCTGCTGCAGGGAAGCAGTGGACCTGGCTGGGACACATGGTAGATGTCTATGCTGCTACAGGGAAGCAGTGGACCTGGCTGGGACACATGGTAGATGTCTATGCTGCTGCAGGGAAGCAGTGGACCTGGCTGGGACACATGGTAGATGTCTATGCTGCTGCAGGGAAGCAGTGGACCTGGTTGGGACACATGGTAGATGTCTATGCTGCTGCAGGGAAGCAGTGGACCTGGCTGGGACACATGGTAGATGTCTATGCTGCTGCAGGGAAGCAGTGGACCTGGCTGGGACACATGGTAGATGTCTATGCTGCTACAGGGAAGCAGTGGACCTGGCTGGGACACATGGTAGATGTCTATGCTGCTACAGGGAAGCAGTGGACCTGGCTGGGACACATGGTAGATGTCTATGCTGCTGCAGGGAAGCAGTGGACCTGGTTGGGACACATGGTAGATGTCTATGCTGCTGCAGGGAAGCAGTGGACCTGGTTGGGACACATGGTAGATGTCTATGCTGCTACAGGGAAGCAGTGGACCTGGCTGGGACACATGGTAGATATGCTGCTGCATGGAAGCAGTGGACCTGGCTGGGACACATGGTAGATATGCTGCTGCATGGAAGCAGTGGACCTGGCTGGGACACATGGTAGATATGCTGCTGCAGGGAAGCAGTGGACCTGGCTGGGACACATGGTAGATGTCTATGCTGCTGCAGGGAAGCAGTGGACCTGGTTGGGACACATGGTAGATGTCTATGCTGCTACAGGGAAGCAGTGGACCTGGCTGGGACACATGGTAGATATGCTGCTGCATGGAAGCAGTGGACCTGGCTGGGACACATGGTAGATATGCTGCTGCAGGGAAGCAGTGGACCTGGCTGGGACACATGGTAGATGTTGTTGCTAACAGCTTGAACAAGCTCACAATATTAAATATAAAGGTATTCAAGTTATTTAAGTACCTGCAGTGCAGACACCCTGTTACATGTATTTTTCTGAATGGACAAAATAATGTTTCAATACAGAATGAGATCATATCGACATCAGAAATTAATTATATCGGATATCGATATCGGCCAAAATGTCTCATCGGCACATCCCTAATTATTTCGTAAGATTATTCATAAAGAACTTATCCCTAATGTTCTTATACTGTATGTAAAATGGACCATTTATATATCGCATTTATCTAATGTATATTGCCTCTACCTTCGCACGCAGAAGGCAGAGAAAACCATACAAGTCACCAACCTGCTCATCAGGAGTATGCAGTTGAAGTCCACTCTCTTGCTCAAGGACACTTTGGCACTGACCCAATTAAGGGGAGCCATGCAGGCAGGGATCAAACCGGGAACCCATACCATTCCCAAGGGCTGATCTACCTCCTGAGCCACTGCCGCCCACAAAATGTGAACTGTTGTACTGTATGACAATACTTTGCAACACATTTGAGTTTCAGATCAAAATAAGAACATTATGGTGTGTAAAAACAAAAGACCAAGTCGTGCCACGGACACATTTGTCTGTGTACGCACTTATTTATGACCGCTGATGAAAAGTTAAACTATAATTTGCTCACAACAACATGTTACAAAATCTGCTACACTTTGACCCAAATGTTCATCTCCTGTGTGGGTTAAAAAAGAACGTTGTGCAACAGCCAGAACACCAGAACGTGTCTCTGTTGCACATAACGGTTCCAAACATTTCTGGGATTGCTTGGATGACTGTGTTTGGTGGCGGACTGGAAGAACCGTTCGTAAACCTTCGTCGCCAGGGCAGAAACCTCTGATCTCCATATATATTTTTTTTTCATAAATTAACGCCTTATAGTTAATTACGGCGTCACACAAAAGTATCAAATATAGCAGATCCGCTCGCGAGAAACGCACCGCAAAGTGAGGATAAGTGATAATGAGGACCCGACAGGCACAATATCAGGAAAAGCTAATTTTTATACTTTTCATATAGTTAGTACATCTTTATGAACCCATATTTATCCGCTTAGTCAAAATGTTTCTACCTTGTAGATTGGATACTTTATTAGTCAGAAATATAAAGAGCACGTGGTACAGTCAGACATTAAGGCTAAAAGGACCACACACACACAAAATAAGTCCTGGTGACTTGTTTCCATTGTGGTCCTATACTCAATTCATCGACATCATACAAAATTAATATAATAATTTATGCTATTAACAAATACAACACTTTGTACAAAAGCGATGGGAAAATGACATTTATGTCCTCTTTTGGTCTCCCGATATATATATATATATATATATATTTTTTTTTTTTTAAGTTACACATCCTTTCTCAGATTTATTGAATATAAAGGACCTCAATGGAAACAAAGCCATAGGCTTTCTTGGGTTTTAAATCATCTTAGCGGAAGTATTTAAATCAATCAATCAATCAATCTTTAATGGATGTGTCAGGGCATTCTACATTTTGTAGTAGTAGATTGAAAACTTTGCAATGTTTGATCTGCTGTGTTGGCTACTTTTACACAACACGCTTGTTAGGACGAAGTAGGTCATCAATCTACAGGGGGAAAAAACACATTGAAATATGGGAGATACCAGGTTTCTGCCCGACATCAAGAAAACCAGAGTCCATTGATGTTTTCGCTGAGGCAGCCGTTCTCCCCTGATTGCCCGTGGCTGATGTTGCTCTCTCTAACGTGGCGTCTTCTTATGCGGGGAGTCTGTGTTTATTAGTGTTACTGTTTGACGTTTCCCCCCCAAACGCTACGTCTTATTCAAACAAGACGGCCGCTTTAATCACAAACTCCTTCTCTTTAAGGTAAATACAAGCGGATAGACTGTCAGCCTGGCATTTCAAGAAAACTGTGTGGTCATGCTATAGGAGTATAGGTATATATTATGGGTCTTCCGGTGTGTGTGCGTGCGTGCCGGCCGGCGTGTGTGCACATTTGCGAATGTCTGTGTGCAAGTTATTGAAAGTTTGTAGCATGTTGCGTTGCACGTGTGTGTGTTTGTGTGTGTGTGAATGTGTGTGTGTGTGTACGTGTGTGCGTGCGTGCGTGCGTGCGTGCGTGCGTGCGTGCGTGCGTGCGGCAGCCACACTGAGCGAGGTTATTACGTGGAGCCAATAGGAGCTCAGAGCAGAGCAGTAACGCATCCTGTTAGACTTGACCTCAGAGGATATTCTCTCTTCCCAAGCAAACAAACCCGCCAGCTAGCTGCTGGACCGTACCAACGTCCAAGGGGAAGGGAGGGGACGGCGGCGGGCGTGGCGGGTCGTCCCTGGTGGCGAATCAGTCGTTTCAACTGCATGGTTTTCATCAACACGGGGACATAAAAGACGCATGGCTTTTATCAACACGGGGACATAACAGCTGCATGGAAGTGGTACATCCTCTGCAATGTTTTAATTTGTACTACGTTAATAGCTGACATTCATGCTCACAATCTGCTGTAGCCTAACGTCATAAACCAACTAAATGGAAAAAGCGGCACTCCAAAATAAAAGATGCAAGACTGGCTCAGATGCATGTTTATTTGCAAACGCTGACTAATTAGTCTGCTCTGAAGAAGGCTCTGCCGAAACGCGCCCGCGCTTGCAAATATACATGAGAAATTGCATCTGAGCCAGTCTTGCATCTTTTATTTTGGAGTGCCGCCTTTTGCATTTAGTTGGTTTATGAGTGAAGTTATTTTCAAAGCTGAGCACCCACTGCCTCACCAAGGGCAGTTTCCAGAGGAAGAGCACCTGTTTTTTGTTTTTTTTTCTTAATCTGCTGTAGCCTATCTGTGATGAGTTGAGCTTTTTGATTAGCTATTATCAGCGCGTGACAAAGTATAAACCGGGATTAAAATGTTTTCATCTCATCACAAATCTTTGGTCTGAACCAGATTCATGTTTTGACTGCAACCATACTGGGCCAAACTGCAACCAACCACACTCTGCCAAAACAAAGACAACAATACTCTGCCAAACCACAACTCACAATATGAGAGAGATGGGGTCATAATTCATGAAAACATATGTGTTAAAACGTTCAAGCTCTATATTCTGATCATTTGTATATCGTGTTTTCTCAAGCTCTCCAGCTCTTCAAACACATGTTCAGGTGGGTTGTCAATTTCAGCCAATGAGGATGAATGTTTAGTCGGGGGATATTAATAAAATCTGGGAATAGATTTCTTACCAAGAATTTTCTTCACCAATGTGTTTGTAAAGGTGTCTATACTAACATATCCCACATTGGTTTATATTCAACCACCCTAGGGGAATTTTTGACAGCTGCTGAAAGTTGGAGTACCATACAACCATTATAAGGCAAAATGTTCTAAATTTCATTATGCTTTAAGTAGCATGTACGTGTCAAACTAGGGGTTTTCCATCATTCTGAATCCATTCCAAGCATTAGTTTTGCACGAATAACACTCCTTGGACTTAAAAAGGCCATAGCCGTCATCACAAATCTGATGAAGTCAGCACATTTGGGCATATTTGGGCAAGTGGCTATGGCCAAACTAGGGGGTTTTCATGATTCTGAATCCATTCCAAGCATTAGTTTTGCACGAAAAACATTGCTTGGGCTTAAAAAGGCCATAGCCGTCATCACAAATGTGATGAGGTCAGCACATTTGGGCACATTTGGGCAAGTGTCTATGGCCGTTTTTTAGCCCAAGGAGTTTTTTTCGTGCAAATCTAATGCTTGGAATGGATTCAGAATCATGAAAACCCCCTAGTTTGGCCATAGCCACTTGCCCAAATATGCCCAAATGTGCTGACTTCATCACATTTGTGATGACGGCTATGGCCTTTTTAAGTCCAAGGAGTGTTATTCGTGCAAAACTAATGCCTGGAATGGATTCAGAATGATGGAAAACCCCTAGTTTGACACGTCACATGCTATTTAAAGCATAATGAAATTTAGAACATTTTGCCATACATTGGCTGTTGATGGTACCCCAACTTTCAGCAGCTGTCAAAAAATCCTCTATAGGGTGGTTCAATATAAACCAATGTGGGATATGTTAGTAGACACCTTTACAAACACATTGGTGAAAAAAATTCTTGGTAAGAAATGTATTCCCAGATTATACTGATAATACTGATAATATTCCCTGACTAGTTATAGTATTCCAGTTCCAATTTCGTCTCATCGGTTCTTTGCGTCACCGCTTGTTTATCCGTTTGTGTCCCAAATGGGTACAAACGGTATCCCAGCCTGAATGTGTATAGGCTATTTCCTTTGTTTTTCTAAGGAGCTGGAGAGACGGGGAGATCGACCCCTGTTACTGAAACAAACACTCTATAGCAGTGATCACTATCACAATAGACTAAAGAGCTACAGTATGTAACAGTTATTTGGTTTAAACAAAACCATATCACTCACAGCACCTTTAATCCATTGTTTGTCCAAGACATCCCACACAGAACATTCCTCAGTGTTAATCCATTTAAACCAGGAAAGCCTCTGTGTCATTTTAGATTATTAGCGCTGGCTACTGTATTATTCGAAAATAGCAGACGTACAAGCTCACAGCCGTGTCACTTTGTGCCGGGCTGCGAGCTTGTACGTCTGCTACTTTTGAACATGTAACATGAAACTGTGAGAACTACTGACTTGGAAGGCATTTTTGGAAGCGGCAACAGGTCTTATAATGGGTTCATCTATCTCTTTGTAAAACCAACAACAACTGAGGATTTTGGTGTGTGTGTGTGTGTGTGTGGCCCAGGGTGGGCCCGGTGCATGCGTGGGTGTGGGGTGCTGCCTCGGCTCCTGCAGGAGGACCCGTAGGGATTACCGCTGCCAACCGACACTAATCTCATTGTGATCGGAGGGCTTTGCAGCAGGGCCCATGTGTGGCGGTCCAGCCCATCTCAGGGTCACTCTCGCTGTGGGCCCTGTACACCCACTTTGCTCCACGCACACGCTCGTGGCACTATAATCCACCTTTTCGCGGTGGTGTAAAGTAAGGCTATACAGGTACTCAAGTACTGTACTTAAGTACCATCTTGAGGTATTTTGTACTTCCAGTTGTCAGTACTTTTACTTCTTCTCCTCTACATTCGCCTGGGCCAACTGTTCATTCTCTCCGCGTGCTTGAAAGTGACTGTTACGCTCATGTCTAATGGATGAAACAGATGTTGTAAATGAATGTTGTTGTAAATCAGAATCAGAATAATCAGAATTGTTTATTGATATGGAATCTTTATCCAAACTAAGTGCTTTTTCAATGTGCACTACATTCACCCATTCCTGCCACTCGGGTCGTTTCTCCCAAAATAGCAGATCTACTACAGCAGGGGTAACCAACCAGGGGCTCGCGAGCTACCAGTAGCTCGCGGGAACCTTTCAAGTCGATCCCGAAGTGACGGGCAGCAATACACAGCAGAATGTCGTTCGCAAAAAAAGAGCAGATCTACAAGCTAACAACGTATAGAGGCTCGATGCATTTCAGCTTGAAGATCTGTTCCCCTTGCTTCCACCGCACCGCCCTCGGCCCTCCCCCTTTTAGCACTCTGTGCTCATGTGCTGTCTGTTGTTCCCTCGCAGGCAGCACACAGAGCAATGAGAGCATCAGAGTGAACGCAGCATGATAGCGTCCCCGACACGTTGAATATTATTATTTGTAAAGTTCGAACGCCAACTTTTAACACTGCACGGCTGCACGCACAAATAAAGAGTGCACTCGGCACTCGCACATGACGGATTATTATCGATCAAAACAATCCTTAGCGTGTTGCACAGCATGAATGATATAGTAATCACCGACCTGGCTGGATAAATATCACTATGACAAATTGTCAAAATGTTTAGTGCCGCTGTCAAAACATGACACAGTGAGAGTTGAAGATTCTAACTATTGAACAAGAAAGCCACAGTTTTGAAGGAAGTGGGTCCTAGACAGGGCTTGACGCTTAGCTCATGGATGCATGGATGATAGACAGACTATCCGTTTTTATCCTGCTGTTCCATCATGTGATATTCGATGCAGGGCAAGATGCTCGATTGTGAATTAAATTGTAACATTCTCCTTGGCTTTGACTGCTTCAGACAGAACATCTGACACACAGCTACGGTAGACTATTAATTTACTATTAGCTGTTAACTTACTCGGCTGCCTACCGTTGCTCGTTAATCAGGTCACACAATGGATGGACCACTGATATTTATCAATCCAGGTCGGTGATTTTGTAACATGCTTTTGTAAGCGACGCTAAGGATTGTTTTGATCGATAATAATCCGTCATGTGCGTGCGCGAGTGCACTCTTTATTTGTGCGTGCAGCCGTGCACAGTGTTTCTCCCACGTTTGGTTAAAAGTTGGCGTTCAAACTTTACAAATATGTGAATATTCATTGAAATGGGAAACAAAATATTGTGCTGTAAAAGCAATTCATGTCCTTTGCATTTTTTTTTATTAAAAGAAAACTCAACAAAGAAGTTTATTTGTATTTTTGTCCTAATATTTTTTATTTCTAATACATTTTGTCTTAAAGCGCAAATAACATACTTTCTAAAATGGCTTTTAATATTTAATATATTGTCTATGTCCCTCAAAGTTATTTCTAATGGTTTTGAGCCTCAAATCACCACTGATATAACCAGGCCTTGTCATTTCTTTCTGGACTTTGAAAGCAGTTTTAGCTGCAGTACCACAATGTCCTGAGGTGGTGGGGGTGCAGATGCAGATTATTTAATATTTGAGTCATTATAATACTGATGCTAGATAAAACCAGGTTGTTTCCATTCCATGCCAGCTTGGAAAATCGACAATGGTGGACATTGTAAACAAAGTGGAAATTATACAAAGTAGGGTGACATTGATGACATCACGATGAGGCCAAAATCAGTTGAGCTGTTCCTGAGAGCAATTTCTATTAAAGCACCTGATATGATATGAAAGCCTGATTGTTCAAAATTGGTTATTTGTGGGGATAGAAAACACATATGGGAGCTCCAAAAACAGAAAAGAAATGGAAAAAGTTTAATTCTATGTTATAGGTCCTTTAATATTATTTGACATTGATAATATAACTTACTATACGTTTTTATTCTTATTTAAGCTTTAGTCTTTGTGTGGATGTGTGCACATGCATTGAGCCTGTCAGAAATAGCAAAAAAACAAGTGTTTTTTCTAACACGTTTTAGTGGTAGATCTTGGCTTACAATTGGGAATTAAATGGGCTCTTGGGCTTGAAAAGGTTGGTTACCACTGTACTACAGGCTCCCACCTCCCAGTGTGATGCATTGCGAGCTTGTAGATCGGCTATTCTCGGTGCACGAAGACACTATAGCGCCTCAGTATAATCTAAATCACCCTTGAGGGAGACTGACTGCTGATAGACCTCCGATTGCTGCGATCGTCTCTATCGGGTGGAAACCTCATACTGTATGTCCAAAACGATTACTTTTCAGGATTCAAATTAAAAAGCATCAAAAGTAGCAGATATACAAGCTCAAATAGTATTAATTTAACACAATAGCGTTCATAAGGATCCCCAGTGCATAACAACAGCTTCCTGGGGTCCACAAAGAACATAAAAACTTGGACATTTTGACAATACATTAGAGGCCAGAAAAGACGAGAGGTTTCTACCCACGGCAGCAACGCTACTCAGAGCTTTTATCAACTTCGGGAGCCGCTCTTCAAAGGGGGGGATGTCTCTATCTTTAGACGGTATAGAAACGTGTTGCCATGACTACGGGAATCAAGTGGTGCGAAGGCAGCGCAGCGTTCGTTTAGACACAATCCATACACCCTTGAAAGGTTGCCAGCACGTCGGCAATGTCACCACCGCTGCGTGGTAGAAACCTGATTTCTCTACTTACTGTACATCTGGTTCCAATGCTGTGCTTATAGGCTATATACATCCCCTAAAAAAACAAAACCCACCGCAAGCTTAGAGGGAGAGTGGGGGGGAGAGAAACATTAGGCTATCTTATCCACATGCTTTCTTTCTGGAAAGAAAAAAAGCAGCTTCTAAATCCAATTAGAAGAGAATGCAGGCCGCTATGCATGGCCGGCTTCCAAGACACGCGTCTGTGTCTGTGTTCGTCTTCTAAATCTCACGCTACATTAAGAGATTGTTTTTGTGCCGAACCACTTCTCAATCTGGCATCGTTATCTGCTGGTACGACCAACAAATACAAAAAAACTTCACAAAATTGTCCAGTATTTGGAAATAAAATTAAGACTCCCTCTCTCTCTCTCTCTATATATATATATATATATATATATAATATATATATATATATATCTCTTAAATGCTGTTCCGAGGACCAGTGGTCTTTGACGGGGTTCCAGGTGGTCCCCAGCTAAATGATGTAGAGTTGGTAACCAAATGGGCCCTTATTGACCTTTAACTCTTAAGAGTGTAACATTTCATTTTACACTCAAGAGTTAAATTATTGTTAAACATCTACATTACTTAATTTACAAGATGTAAAAAGACACAAAAATAATGTTATTTGCCATAATGGTACCACATCAACACAGCATGGAATTGTGGACAAAATCGTATCCAGCGATAACAAAATATTAAAAGTTTTGGGGGTGAGAGTAGCCTGACACTCATTCTGAATTTTCATTTTTCATTATTCAGACTGAAACTCTCAAACTGAAAGGAGATGACGTTGTCAATCATCTGGTTATGGCTAACCCGGTTGCTAACCAAACAAACACAGTCAGCGAGCGCTACTAGCAAACAAAAGCGGTAAAATATTTTGGATGATGATGTTTCTGTAAATAAACTATTTATCATAGGTTTATTTAATAGCCAGATTGATACGGTTGCGAGTCAGTGGGGGCATCCATGTTTGTTGTTTGACACTGTCGAGTGACGGGGCTGATGGCCAATCAGCTGCTGCGATCAGATTTTCGATCAAGACTGACACCGCCGTATAGGCAGAGTCACCAGACCTGAATGGCCAAAACATATTTTTTTAATGTTAGCGAGTAGTCGGGACTGGAGGCTAAATCTCATCAAATGGTGCTCTGTGGCTCAGTAGTCAGGGCTGGAGCTAGGCTAGGGTGAGAGGCTAAATCTCATCAAATGGTGCTCTCTGGCTCAGTAGTCAGGACTGGAGCTAGGCTAGGGTGAGAGGCCAAAAGTCATCAAATGGTGCTCTGTGGCTCAAATGCTCAATAAATAATGGACCTTGATATGAAAAGGGTTGAAAACCACTGCTGTAGTGTGATCAAGTAGGGCGTTAATTTACGAGAGAAAAAACACACAAGTGAAAACAAGCGGTTTCTGGGCCGACAGCAACAATATCTGAAGTTATTCATGGAACAACCCCCCTCCCCACTCTCACTACGCTGCGTGCACTCCAACGCTCCTCCTGTGGAAAAGGTCACTCGCTGTGTGCGGTCGACATCAGTTCATGTTGTCGGTGTTCTGATGTAAAGGTACGAGGCTGTTTGTAGTAAACAGCAGAGAAGCCATGAGCAGAGAGGTACCACACAGGGAACACAAAGGAAGACAGCCATACTATATGAAGTCGTGTGTCCACGGCCGTACGTACGTACGTACGTACGTACGGGCCCCTCGGCTGTGGAACTCACTGCCTGGGGACAGGCAAACTCAGTGTCCTCTTTTTAATCTCTTCTAAAACCTCACCTCTTATCGCACAGCCTTCTTATAAACTGTTGTAGCGTTTATACAATTGGTTGATCGTTATTGTATTTTTTATTGTTGTTATTGGTGCTATATAAAGTTACTATTATCAGGGGAATCATATTATTATCTTACAATTTAGGCAGTAACAGATGTGCACTCACAAGGTTAAAATACGAATATATATTTTTAATTGTCCTCTGATTGATTGAATACTTTATTGACAGTTTGCAGAAAAAAGCACAGGAAAGTAGAGTTCAGTACAAGGTCTGCGAAGACGAATTAAACCCAAGAAAGCCTACGGCTTGTTTCCATTGGGGTCCTTCATACTCAATTCATGCTCAATTCCACAGGGATATTCATCTTCGCAGTCTGTTCCAACAGAAACACAACCATATAGCACACAACAACATAACACCAAGACAATACATGAAAGTCCCCAGTATACACACAACCATCACATCAGATGTTTGAACAGTTTATTTAGTGCAGCAATGACTGCACTGCTACTAAATCAAACGTTTTGCCTTGTCTTTTCGTCCAGATGGCATGTAGTCTGAAGTGACGACGTAAGGGATGCTCAGTGTCATTTGCTAGTGTGAGTGATAAAAGTGTGATGGCTTTATTGTTCATATCCGAAAGTGCGGTTGTGAGAAGTACAATAATCCTAGAGACAACCACGTCGTAGAGTGTATAGAGATAAATGTAATGCCTTAAAGAAACTGTTATACCAGGTACAACCATGAAAGTGCCTACCACGTTTAAATCGGTTTAATACTTTTTAATCAAATCTCTCGTTCTCGTGTTTGGCTAAAATGGCAATAATAGCTTTTCTCGAGATATCTCGAGAATGGCATGGATTGTACCGGTAATATATCCAATAAAGAGTGGTACACATGACATATTACATAGGCCTACTGTAACAACACCCAGAACATTTATATTAATATTACATATAGGCCTACTGTAACAACACCCAGAACATTTATATTAATATTAGGCCTACATTAGAAAACTTTAAATGGGACATTCTGCATAATGACTTACTTTTGGTACTTTTTGATTACATTTCGATGCCAATACTTTTGCACTTTCACTCAAGTACATTTGGAATTCCGGACTTATTTTTTTGTAATTCTGTGATCCTTCTACAACCACACACACACACACACACACACACACACACACACGCACGCGCACGCGCGCACACACACAGTCCCCCCATTCCCCTCTGCTCTTTACTGCCAGTGTCAGAGTCAATCTGTGGCAACATATTGGCCGTACGTGTTGAATGATGATTTACAATATAGTTTTTATGATGGAGCCCAGCTGGACGTCTATGAGCAGTGAGCTAAAGAGCAAACATGGCCTCCTGAGACCCGGAGCAGGTGTCCTAGCTATCATCATCAGGCCCGCAGCAAATAAACA